>NW_024345600.1:4280784-4423160 GCF_902729225.1 Pteropus medius
GTGTGTGTGTGTGTGTACATATGCCCCTGGGTCCCACCTTCCCTTTCCCCCATCCCTTTCCTCTCCTCTAGGCCTCTCCAAGGGCACACTCACATCTTGCCTGGGCAGCTTGAAGAGTGGGGGCTTCCCCAGAGTTAGTTCCCCCTTCTGAGACCAGGCATCCAGAACCGACATCTGGGACCTGAGAGAGGACTTGGCCGGGGCCAGGGAACAAGAGGTGGGGCTGGAGAAGGCTCTGTGTGGGAGGAGGGAGCAGTTACTGGAAATGAGTTAAGTAACCCCTGTGTTCCCCTTTTCTAATTTCCTGGGTTGGGCGCCACCTGCTGTCTGACGAGGGAGTAGCTCATCCACTACAACTAAAAAGATAAAACGTCTCCAAAACCAGGCTGGCCCTCAGAGGGCAGGAGTGAGAGAGCACTGATTCTTGATGCTTTTGTATTATTTACAAAATAGTAAATAGTAGGGTGGCTCCTTGTGAGTTATGGCTGTCACCTTTAATTGGCCATACTTCTTCCTCCCTGACCTTTCCACGGATTTATGTTACCAGCCTGCCTCATGTAGAAATTGAAGTTTGTGACCCATGAACTTCAGCTTCTCCTCCCTGTCTCCCTCCTCACCAAGCATGGCTGGGGCCTTCACTTAGTCTTAGTCTTTTGAATCCTGTCCTAACCCTAGGCTTTCTCCTAACAAGGAGAAATTACTAGAGAGGGAATTGTGGCGGGCAGGTCAGGCCCAGATTCAAGCTTCTTTAGGCAGATACCAGGGGACGTGGCTGGGGGCATAGGTCACCTTTTTGCAGCCCCAGGAGAAACACTCACCCATGGCTTGGTAGGGGGGCAGGAAGTCCTTGTGGAGGTCAGTGGTCCTCCACAAGGAGGCAGGTATGTTCAAGGTCAGCCGCAGTCCGCTCTGGAGGACACGGACTCCCTCTGAGGGGGGAATTCCTGCCCAGCGGGAAGTCCCGCTGCCCATGGGACCAGCTCAGAGCAGTCCCCCGGCTGTGAACTAAAAGGGAGGGGAAGAGTAGGAAGGCAGGCAGATGTGGGGTGAATCTAGACCACTGGTGGTCACCTCGTGGCCAGGGACTCCAGCCCCATCCATAAGTTCTGCACACCTCTGGGGCTCAGAGCCATAACTGACGGTGGCTTTGTCAAATAGTTTTACTTAAGCTTTTTCTCCCCATTCTATGGGCCACGGTGCTGAGACTGGCTCCTCACTCACTCCAGCACTCTTGGTTCACAATTCTTTCAAGAGACTCTGGCAACCCTTAGGGGCACTCTCAAGCAGTCCACTAGGCCAGCTGGTAGGCTCTCTTAAGATGGAGACTGTGGCTACTGGGCTTACCATCACTGATGGCAAATATGGCCCCTAGCTCATATACAGGACTGTAAAATGTGTGTGGTTGGATCTTAAATGTATGGGTAGAAAGTCCCTTAGCCGTCTTCTTCCCTCCCCTCCACACTAACCCTCCTTCATCTAGCATCATTGTTGCTTTGCTGAGTACTTCTCTGCCACCATTCTTTGGGACCTGGCTTTCTCCCACCCCCAACCTCACATAGGGCAACAAAATACCTATGGTTTAATATAGCTATCTGTTAACAGAGTGAGAAAAAAATCTAAAGTTATAAAATACATTAAAAATGATATACTTCTATACTATTTTATAATCCTGTAATAGCAATAAGCAGCTTATCTAGACTGTCTCTGCATCATCCCAAATGGCCAGGCTCCTTCTCAAGCATCATTCCTCTGGACTCCACTCCTTCCATCGTGAGTCCAAAGGAGAGCTTGGGGAGCAATCTTTCTCACCCCCATTCCATGAAGTAATCTCTACTCAGGCGCATGCATGCTGCTCAGGTCCCTGGTTGTATGTTCTTCCCCTTCTTGTTCCTCTGCCCTCACCTTCATTGCTTTCTGCCCTTTCTCCAGGCCCTTGTGTGCCTGTTTTCATCCTCCTCCTTGATCCAAGCTTCAGCTGTGACAGCTTCCTTTCCTCTGAGCACCTTATTGCTCCATCTTTTTGGGGAGGGAAACTCTGACTTGAGAAGGCAGCTTCACATTGGACTTGGGAATTTTTATTGTCTCCCAAGTAACAGGGATCCAGTGGAAGCGAGGACCCCAAATATCATGGTCAAGGCCTTTGTTTTCCTTATGATCATCTCAGTGAAAGGGTGCTACAGGCCACGGGCAAATTCTAAAATTCCCTCAAGTTAACCAAACTCAGGATTTTACTGCTTCCCTCTTTTTCTTTTTAAAGACATTTATTTTTCAATTGTAGTTGACATACAGCATTATATTAGTTTCAGGTGTACAATATTGTGATTAGACATTTATATATTTATACACCATACGAAGTGATCACCACAATAAGTCTATTACCCATCGGACACCATACATAGTGATGGCAATATTATCAGTTATATTCCCTATTCTGTACTTTACATCTCCCTGACTATTTTTATAACTGGCAATTTATACGTCTTATCCCTTTCACCTTTTTCACCCATCCTCTCAACCCCCCTCTCAGCTGGAGGCCATCAGTTTGTTCTCTGTACCATCTTTCTTGGAGATGTTTGGAGGAGAAGAGAAAGGCCTTAAAAGAAAACTCAGGGCAAGGAGAGTGACAACTGTTCTAATTTGCATGGGGCTGAGGTCTTTCCTGGAATGTGAGGCTTCCCAGGTGAACCAGGACTGCTGGTTCCCCTAAAGGGACAGGGGTTAGAGTGCTGGGGAGAAGCCTGGCATGAAAGAGGGCAGGGACCAAGAGGGTGACGAGGCAGTGACCATCCCTACAGCCGGCGTCTGGAGCAGTCCAGGGCCCGGATGTGGTCCCTGCTTTGGGGACTCTAAGACTTTGACTATGAGGGCCTGTCCTGGTCCCACCAAGGTGGTATAGCTTCAGTGAGTGTTGGGGTCAGGGGAGAAGACTTCCAGGGACTTGGGACTGGAGAGGAGCCTGATAGTTTGTGTGCAGCTGGTCACCTCAGGCCCATGTGGGGCTGGCACTGGACAGCTGTGTCTTCTGTCCTGCTTTCAGGACCACTTCCCCTACACTGGGGCCTCCTCCCTGGCTGGCAGGGGTGCCCAGTGAAGAAGTAGCCTGGGCAGGAAAAACAGAAGGAGCCATCCAAGCAGTCACGGCAAAGATGCAGGCACCGAGATTCTTCAGACTGGCACTGCATGGAATGGTACACTGTCCACATCTGGGAGTGGGGAGAGGGGAGAATGAAAGGTTTTTGACTTGAGCCCCGGAAGGGAGCAGGTCTGAGGGACAACTAGCACTCTTTTTAAATTTTTATCATCATGAGAGGCTTTTGTTCAGCTCGATCCATTTGGTGGCACACGTAGGTGCTGGGATAGGCTGCGGGGTCTGTAGCACTGAGCCTGTACTACTTCCCTGAACTCCAAGCTCTACGAGTGGGCTGTTGTCTCATTGTATGATGCCTGGTCAGAGTAAGATTGTAAGCCACTTTAGTGTCTCAGATATTTCTACCCTTATTCCCCTGAACAAAGACTCCAGGCAGCCTAGCTAAGACTAAAATGACTTAACTGAAATTTGAGCTATTATTCATCTCAAGGCAGTTTGAGGTAAGCCAAGTTAACTGCCTACTTGAAAAAAGGCAATACTCTTTGGAGGAACATCACAGAATCTATAGTCTTTATAATGTACCACTCATCATGTCCAGCATACAACTCAAAATTACTGCAAATATAAAGAAATAGGAAAATACAAGTCATTCTCAAGAGAACAGATAACAGAAACCATCCCCTAAAATGACACAGATGTTTGCTTTAGTACCCAAAGGATTTTGGTACACAAAGATGCAAAAACAAAAACAAAAACAAAACTTTATTTTACAAAAAACAGGAACATAAGCAGAGACATAGAAAGTTTAAAAAAGAATCAATGTAAATTCTAGAAGTGAAAGATGCAATATGCAAAGTTAAAAATAAATCACAGGAGGGGCTTAATAGAAGAATGGACGTGGCAGAAGAGTCAGTGACCTTGAAGATAGATAAATAAAAATTATCCAATCTGAAGAACAGAAGAAAACAATTTTTAAGTGAGCAGAAACTCACAGACCTGTGAGAAAATATAAAAAACTCTAATATATGTGTTCTTGGAGTCCCAGGAGGAGAGGAGAGAATGAGGCAGAAAAAATATTCAAAAGAATAATGGCTGGAAATTTCCCAGCTTTTGAGAAAGGCATCTTGATCTTCAGGTTTAAGAAGCTCGGTGAACTCAAAGCAGAATTGAAAAATAACAAGAAAGCGCACATGGGCACATCACACTGCTAAAAACCACATATAAAAAGAAAATCTTGAAAGCATCCAGAGAAAAAGGGCACCGAACGTTTTCAATGTCACTGCTTTCTCCTCAAAAAACAATACATACCAGAAGGCAGTAGAACAACATTTTTAAAATGCTGAAAGAAAAAAAAAATTGTCAACTCAAAGTTGTTTTTTCCAGTGAAAATATTCTTCAAGAATGAGATGAAATAAAACCATCTTTAGATAAAAAGAAAACTTAGAGAATTTGTTGTCAGCAGACCTGCACTATGCGAGATGCTAAAGTTCTTTAGGCTGAAGAAGGAATCCAGATGGAACAAGGATGGAGCAACAGAGCCGCAGGATGGAGAAAGAGAAGTGGTAAATTTGTAGGTAAGTATAATATGTATTTTTCTTCTTAATGTGTTTATTAGACACAGGTCTGTTTAAAGCAAAAGTTAGAACTATATTGCTGGGTTTGTAACAATGTGGATGTAATATACATGAAAACTGTAGCATAAAGGGTGAGAAAGGGGCTCATACCAGCTTTCTTCATGCAATATTAAGTCTAAGAAGACTCAGAAATGAGGGATGCAGTTCTCTCCAGAGCAGTGGTTTTTCACCTGTGGTCTGGGGAGCTCTGGGGGTCACTGAGATCCTTCTGGGGCAGTTATGAGTCCAAAACTATTTCATAACAATACTAAGATGTTATTTGCTGTTTTCTCTCTCTTTCTCTCATGAGTGTATCGGGGGGTGACCAGAGGCTAGGTGAGGTGTGACATCATCCCTTGACAACTAACAGAACGTGTGCTTGTGTATCCTTGTGTTTTAAAATGTTCTCAGTTTTAATTTCTGGTACGGTGACTGAATAGTTATAACCTACCTAAACAAAGGCTCTTTGGCTTTCTCAATAAATGTTTAAGGGTATAAAATTTGAGAACAGTTGCTCTAGAGTGACTAGCAAAAAAATAAAAAAGGCAAAGAGGTATAGCTAAGGGCCAATATATAACTCGAAATGGAATTCTGAACTCTAAACTGGTTTAATTTGGGGGAACTCGCTTCTAAAAGGGCAGTCTATTAGTAAGTGTCCTGGTTTTTTCTGGGACTGAGGGGTTTCTTGGGACATGGAGCTTTCGATACTGAATCAGGTTCGGTTTCAGGTAGGCTTGGACAGCTGGTTATTTCTAGCTCTTCAATCATCTATTTTGCTCCCTTTTCACTTTGCTAAATGTGAGCCCCGAAAGAGCCAAGGCCACATCTGCTCTATTTGTGGGTCCCTAAATATAGGTAAGAGGACTGAATAAAGGAAATAAAGGAAATGAGCTACAAAACTGTAAGTACACTATTTACAGAAATAGAAAACATCAAAACGATATAAAATAACTGTGACTGTGTTGAAGTATAGGGCCATGGGCAATTTAAGAAATGTTTCTTTGTTTAGTAAAATTTCTGAATGTTATTAAATTACTTTAATAATAATAAATTGTTTAAAATAATAATCGTGACCAGGTGGCCCCTTCTAAGTCAGACAAGATTAACAGGATGAGGTCGTGGACCCTGAAGATGGTGCCGGACCTTGGCTCCCGTAGCATATTTAACCTGTGTGATTAAAGAGGAAGAACTTTTGGTCCTTGGTTATAAGCTTAGGTCAGGCAGGATCCTTTTAACCTTGGGAAGCTTATGTCTGAAGACAAATTGATGTCCTGCTGTCTCAACTCTCCCCCTCATCTCTAGTTCTCACACCTTCTGAGCCTGCTTTTGGGTCCATTGAATTTTATTTCTCATTAACTGAGCAGGGGCAAAGGGCAGAAGCAGGGAGAGGGGAAAGTCTTCAAAACTGTGTTTGTGGGGGATGGAGAGAAAGCAGAGGAAGTACATGGGTATGAGTGCAGGAAATGCATGAACACATTTGAGTTTGGTTTTTTTTGTTTTTGTCTTTGAAATGCCTGTTGGTGCTGCCACCTGCTGTCCCACATGAGAAAAACCCGGTGTGGAGCGGGCAGACTAGGGAGGTTTTCCTTCCACCTCCATTTGACCTTAAAGAGGAAAGAAAGGGGACACCTGCCTATCTCTGGACTTTAGAATTCCAGAGGGGCAGATGCTTAGATGTGGCCCCAGGTGCTGGGTGCTCAGCTTGTGCCTGGGCTTAGGGCTGGGACGGAAGGGTCTATGACACTGAGTGTCCAGCCACACAGTTTTGTGGCTGGTCAGGTTTTTACTGCCCTAAGTCACCCACTGCTCATCCTTTTGCCAACTTGGCAAAACTTAAGGGTAGGATGAGGGTCATTTGTGATGACATTCAAGGTTTAGAATATGTGTTAGTTATCTGTTGTGTAATAGGTCACCTGCATGCCCAGGAGTTTATAACAACAAATGTATTATTTTACATAGTTTCTGAGGGTTGGGAATCTAGAAGCAGCTGAGATGGGTGATTTTGGCTCAGGGTCTTTCAGAAGGCTTCAATCAAGGTGTCAGTCAGGGCTTCCGTCAGCTGAAGGTCTAACTGGGGCTGAAGGGTCTGCTTCCAAGATGGCTCACTCACGCGACTGTGAGCAGGAGGCCTCAATTCCTTGACACATGACCCTCTTCATAGGAAACTTGAGTGTCCTGGTGACATGGCAGCTGGCTTTCTCCAGAGTAATCTAAGGTAGAAAGAGCAAGGCTGAGGCCAAAATGTCTTTTTGAAAATATTTTTATTTTATTGTGATAAGAATACTTAATGTGAGATCTACACTCTTAACAAAACTTTAAGTTTACAATAGAGTGTTTTAGCTATAGGCACAACACTGTACAGAAAATCCAAAGTGTCTTTTGTAACCTAGCCTTGAAAGTGACATAGTATCACTTCTGCCATATTCTACTGCTAAAATTGACGTCCTGCTGTCAGGACCAACCCTGATACAACATGGTAGGGGGATGACACATGGATGGGAGTGCCAGGAAGCAGGAATCACTGGGGCCATCCTGGAGAATGGCTATCGCAAAAATAGACATATTATTTTAGTATGATAAATACAGATCAGTTAGCATGATGTTATTTGGGCTTACCTAATTTCAGATGCACTAACCTGAAGCCACAGTGCCTTCGAGGACTCTGGCCCTCTCCTCCTCTACCTTAAGATCTGAAGGGTCCCTTCACCCGTCCCTATCAAGGATCAGGGCTGCACAGATCAAAAAATGACCTAGAGGGGACCAACCACAAGAGGAAGTGGGACTTTGAAAGGATAGGAAAGGGTTAAAAAAACCAAGAGGCGATTGAAAAGGAGAGGGGATGGGCAGGAAGGAGAAGCCCCAGACATAACACCCCTTCCAGACTGGGAGAGGGTAGCTATCCTGTGAGTCCTTAGAATCTAGAATTGTGGTCCCACACCAGCAGGTTGTCCAAAAGGCTAGTTCGGAGGCTGGAGGTTCCAGTTCCAAATGCACCACCCTGGGGGCTTTGTGTGGACTGTCAAGCCTGAAGTCAAGTCCTTCAGTAAAGGACTCTTTAAACATACTGTGTATGTGCCTTGCTTGCTAACAGCGAGGCAGTTTCGCCGGATGCTGTGCCATCCCTGCCTTCCACGTGAGGAGTTTATGGGTGAGGCTGCGTTTGTACCTCAGACCATGGACTTGTATGTTACTCTCTGTTTTAGTTCCCTTTGTTTTCTCCAAGACTTTAACAAACCGGTACTTAAACGGTGTGCCCTTGTTTCATCTGTGCCATTGGGAAAGAAGGAAAAGGTGGGAGGAGAATGGGGTGGGGAGGAGAATGAGGTGGTGAGTGGCAGGGGGCGGGTTGGGGGGGCACCTGGAGAAGTGGGGAGGTGTGAGCTCGCTGCCCCTTCCCATGTTGGGGCTCTCCCTCCACTGGGGACCTGACAGGATAGGCTTTAGTTCTATTAAGGATGAAAATAGTGTCCTTACAGTTGGGTCATGGATGGAGTGCCAGGATTTTCTGAAAACAGCCAGAAAAGAGAGAAGAATGCGCAGGAAGCGTGAAGGGCAAGCTAGTTGGTCAGTCACGGACATCAAGGCTGACCAGACCGGTCCTGTGAGAAAACAAAGTCACACAGAAAGAAATAATTTGCTCAGGATCACACAGTGAGGCAGCCATAGTGACTCCTCAAACAGTGCTCTTAGCTGCCTTGCCTGCCTGCCTAGGTCGGCAAATACCCATGGCTATTGTTACATGGAAAGTGCTGGCTCTCGGCACTCTTCCAGAACGATGGCTGGAAAGGCCACACCAACAATACACGTCCATCTCCCCACACGCCGATCGTAGAAGAGATGGGTACAAGACGGACTCATGAGGGCCACGCACTTCATGTGGAAGGAAAACTGTGCAGTTGGCACTCGAGTTGACCCTCCAGCAAGACGTCTTGGCTTGTCTGCCGAGGAGGGTGGGCCGGCGAGGCCCAAACTGAGGCACAAACAGAGGGATCACTGGAGGTTCGTTAGGGTAGAAAGATGACAGGGGACATGCTGCAGGGGATCAGGGGCAGGAAGAAAACATGGGAAAAACCCCAGGGCAGGGCTGAGGGTGCTGGCTGGTTTGGGCATCCATGGTGAAAAAAGGGAAGGAGCCAGGAGGGGTCAAGGGAAAGTGGCTGCACCTGCAGCTGGTGACTGGAGGAACCAGGGGCCTGAACCCCCCTGCCATAGGGGTCCAGCCCCTTGAACGGGGTAGCTTCAGTGTGCTCTATGGGGGAGGAGCCCAAGAGGGACTCCGGGGGTGGGGGGTGGAGCCTGATGGCTCTGTGTACCACTGACTCTGCAGTGGTGCTGGGGTTGGGCAGCTGTCTCCCCTGCACTGAAGCCTTCTCTTGCTGGTGGGAAGGCAAGGGTGGCTGTTGCTTTGCAACGTAGCCTGGCTGGGAGAAGCAAAAGCAGCCTTCCAGATGCTGGGACAGAGCACTTGCCTTCTTGGCAAGGAGGAGGCTGCGGGATACAATGAGAGATTCTGGTCCTGGAGCCCTGGGGGGAAGCAACAGTTCCCTGTCATCCCCGTTACCCCCAGATGTTTTACCTGCCTGGACAGCCAAGGTGAGGGCTATCTTGTCTCTAAATCTCTGGTACCAGTCACCTACACTTTGGTATAAGTATAAGCCACCATGTGACCTCAGGAACATGGACAGTGATGCCTTATCCTTAACTGTAAAATACAAGGCTTTCCTTCCAGTTAAGAGAATTTCAATCATCAAGTTAAGAAGTAGGAGGTAATAAAAATAATAATAACAACAGCTAAACTTTATCAGTGCTTACTGTACTCTAAGTGCTATGCTGAGTGATTTCACAAAATTCCTAGAAGGAAGGAAGTACCTTGTTATTGCCGTGTATGACCACCAAATGTTGCTTGTTTACTCAAGGTTAGTGGCTCGTATCTTCTTACACTGTTAGTAAGAGGTGGAAGTTACATATCAGAGCCTGCTCACCTGACCACTACGTAACACTTCCTCTCAACTATGGGTGCCATTTTAGGTTCATCTGGAGCAGCAGTCTCCAACCTTTTTGGAACCAAGGACTGGTGTTCCTATGAGAATCTGATGCCTGATGATCTAAGGTGGAGCTGAGGTGGTGATGCTAGCGCTGGGGAGCGGCCACAAATCCAGATGAAGTTTCGCGGGCTCGCTGGCTGCTCACCTCCTGCTGTGGTCCAGGGGGTTAGAGGACACTGATCTAGAGCGTCTGAGGCAAGTGGTTTATCCATGAACTCAATGTCCTGGCTATGCCAATGACCCTCGGCTTGGGCACTGCCCACTGGGGACTGAATGAAGGCTCTTAGGGTTGCCCCTCTTCCTAGTGGCCAGGACAAAAGTGAGGGCAATGGGAAGTGAGACTTGGCACTGGGTGTGGGTGTGGGTGTGGGGAGGCAGGAGGCTCACTCCTTGACAGACATTGGATCAGGAAGTCTTTGAGAAAACAGAGGTCCCCTTGTTTTTGCTGAAAGGGTAATTGCGGAAGGTCAGCTCCATTTCATGTCCCTGGAACCTAAATGGCCTCTGGTGAGGGTTGATATTCAGTGTGGAGTCCAAGTGCCCATAGAGCTGGCCTAGAACCATTCCGTTGACTAAGATCCAAGGGAAGAGAAGGAGGGCCTGGTGGGTGCTGGTTCTGGCCTCTGGCCGGGCAGGGCCACTGCTTACACCTGGGCCTCAGAGGCCTTGGCTACCATCTTTGTTTCTTTCTGTTCCCCATGGAAACCCAGGTCAGCTACATCAGAAACCTGTACAGAACCTCTTGATTTGCTCATTGGGCCCCCTCACCCTTTCACATTAATCTTTCATTTCCTGCTGTACCTGCAAGTTCTCCCCCGTCCTCAACTGTCCATAATCATGACACAGCCCTGGGGTGGCTCCAGGTCAGTGGCTGAGGACGTTGATGGCATGGATGCTGTTATGGTTGAGGGAGTTATGGTGAGGGGAAGTTGGGAGAGACGTCCCAGAGAGCTTGGAGGGGGGGTGGTGGTATGGGAAGTGGTCCCTGGGCTGGGCAGGAGCAGCAAGCTTAGAGCTTCGGAGGAGGGACAGCCTGAGGAAGGGGTGGGAGGGGAGGAGCAGGCCATAGCCTGGGGCAGCCCCCACCCTCGTCTTCACCCTCAGCCACATCAGGGATGCAGTCCTCTTACTGACTTTTGGGTATTTAAGCCAAGACCAGATGGGATTTTTGTCTCTTAAGAGATAAAATTTGGGTGGGGAAAATGGACCAACGCAGACAGGCCTGTGCTCTCTCTTGGGATCCTGGGGCTTGCAATGGCTTCTGGCTAGGATGGCCTTTGTGCTTTAGGACTGAGCGATTTCCTGCTTCTGCCTGACCTTTATACCACACAAGTCTGGGCACGTGGGATGAGGAGAGAGGGGGACAGCGGGGAGGGTTACACGGATATACTTTGCCACTCCTGCCTCCTCTTGGACCCCCTCCCAGAACGTGGAGCCCGAGTCCTTGGGCAGCACGTGGGCCTCTGCTTCAGAGGGCACACACCTGGTCCTGTCCTCCTGTTGGCCAGTTTCTTCTGAGCAGAGGGACCTGGATTGATCTCAAGGATCACTTGGCGTTTAGGCTAGAAGGTTGTTGGTAACCAGGCAGTGCTATCTGGGCCTGGCATGGGGCTGGCTTAGAAGGGTGAAGTTATTCTATCTCACATGGGAATAAACATCTTGAATTCCTGATCGTCTCCCTGGGGTCTAAGACTCTGGTCAAATAAATCAAAGTCAGTCCTGAGACCCACAGCTTTGTGTGCCCCTGGAAAGACTGTGGTGAAAACCACCTTGGGACCCACCCAGCCGTCTCTGGCTATTGCTTTCTCCCTTTTCTTCTTCACTCATTTGTTCACCGTCATTGCCATCCGAGGATGAGTGGAACAGCCTGATTTAAATGAAGGTACGGGTCTTGTCAGGGTGAGTCTGCAGGTTGGGAATTGGTGTGCGTGCATGCATGCATGCGTGGGTGCATGGGTGCGTGCGTGCGTGTGTATGTGTGTCTAGTGGGGAGTGGAATATCCCAGAAGGTGGCAGAGGAGGGAGGAAGGAACTTGGATCTCTGGCTCCCACTGCGGTGAGCAGCGCCCCCTGCTGCCCACAGGGGAAACAGCAGCCAGAGCTCTTCACAGTCTCTTGCAGATGCCTCTGCACAGTCTCTTCCAGGCTCCCACTCCCTTGCAGATGCTTCTGAAGCTGCTTACTTAGTCCTTTTCCTCTGGTTGCTTGTGTTCCTTTGGGGGTCTTCGGGCCTCTTGCTGGACTCTGGCTCCTGGAGGGGTGGTGTGGTGCGGATGCTCCTGTAGTGTGGGTGGTGTGGATGCTCATGTCCACAGGAGTTTTGGGAAATCGAGGCTGCTTTCACTTGGGCCTGACAGTCACCATGGAGACTTCCAAGCTTTTGGATCAGGGCCTCTGGTAAGACTCCAGTGAGGGGCATTGAACTGACATGAATGACACAGAGGACAGTCTTGTGGAGAGAGGCTTAGACATGCACTGCGAACTCAGAGTGTCTAAGACACTGTGTTCACCTGCTGACTTAGGCAATGTGTGAATACACATGGAGCACTGTCCTTCAGCTTCTCTGTACCTTGGAAAGGGACAAGTAGGACCCAACCCTCAGAGCTTCTCCTGGGCAGCTTTGCTGAGAGGACGACTTCCTACTCACAATCTGCTGGGGTCATTTGCAGAGAGGCTGGGTAGGGAGTAAGCTATTCAGTTCCACTCTGAGTTCTTTTCCTGTTCTTTCCCAATACATTCCAGGGTGTGTGGTAGGGGCAGAGTTGCGAGCTTAGTTCTTCTTGGCCAAAGAACCAGTGACTGTCCTGAATGTGTAGGGGGCCTAGCTATTACAGAAAGAGGGGGTGGGAGTGTTCATCTAATGAGCACAGGCCAGGGACTTTCCAGCAATCCCCGCTCCCTACCCCACGCAGGCTCCATCCCCACCCCACACTGAGTCCTCTTGTGCCACAGGACTTTTATTCTGAAAGAACCGAGGCCGCTGGAGGTAGGGAGGTGCCAGAGGGAAGAGCTGGCTCTGACCTGACCGGGAGCAGGCCTTATCCTTCTGGGCGGTTTTTCCAGGGCAGTGATTCGGGACCCTAAGGGAGAGGCCTTTGTCCTCAGTTCTCCCTTTTATCCTTTGTCCCCAGCCTTGCTGGCCTTTAAGCAGAGGGTCCCTATAGCCAGGCCCGTTGGTGTTCTCCCCACTGTTGCCTTCACACCCCCATGGCGCTCATCTTTCTAGCCCTTGACCTCGTATCCGCCATTGGCTTCCCTTTTCTGGTCTTCTTGCTGCCTGTCCTTCTCAAAGCAGATATGGAGGCCAGGCCACTATTTAAAAGCTTCCCATTCTCCCCAGTCCCCAGTCCCCTACTTCTTCCCCAACATGTGAATGAAAGTTTAAGATAGCCAGGATGCATTCGGAGGTTGGCAAGCTGAACTCTGTGTGGGTGGGGCTGTGCCTTGGGCCTAGTTCTGTTGAGTATTTGAGGCTTTCTCTAGAAAAAAGACAAGGAAATGGACAAAAAACTCTCCCAGTAGCTCCTGTTTAAATTCTTGAACCCCAGTCACAGTTTTCCAAAAGGTCCGCCAGGATAGAATTTTCATTAACTCTCAAATACTCAAAGCTTAGTTTTTTCTTAGATGGAAAATGAGAGGCCGAATGAACTAAAGAGAGTCGAGACTGGTTATTCTCAAGGGCCTTTTCCCCTCTGCTGTTTCTTTTATGTTGGAGGCCAGACCTTGAACTGGATATGTGGTCACTACTGGGCAGTGGAGTGTGATAAAGAAAGAACTTTGGCCTTGGGGGCTGTAAGTTATAGATTAACATGGGGTACATTCAGGAGAGACCCAGAGGGAGGTTAAGTGGACTGAGAAAGGAACTGCTGATCTGGGACAATCTGGGTTTGAAGGGGCACAAGCAAGCAGAGTCTGGGGACCGGCGCCATCTGGAGCAGCCCTCAGTTCCTCTCTGGCTACTTGACTTTCCTGAAGACTTGCTCACAGACTGCATCCCTCGCAGTCAGTTCCTGGGGATAGAGTAGGAACGATGAGGAGAAAGAAGGTTCTTGCCAGCTGGAGCTCCTTTCATAAGGTCCCTGACTTCCATTTACGCCTTTAGGAAACATCGACTAGAGCATTTGATATATGGGGAATTGTATCATTGTTCCAGACCCTCAACTTTTCACCCCAGAGGAAGGAAGGTAGCCAGGTCAGGGAATGTGAAATGGCGGAGTCTCCATCTCTCCAGTTATGATTTATGGACATTCACTTGACTTCTAGCCAGGACCCACCGTAGCCACTCTATTTCTTCCTCTTTCCACTCCTCCTTGTGCTTTTGTTTCCCTTCCTTGGTTGCCTTCCTTGGAGATGGGGCAGGCGGTAGAGTAGTAGACTTATCTGATTTGGGCAAAGGAGTGAATCCTAGCTGGAGGCCCTCTTCCAAACGTGCTCACTTGGGTCCTCTTACCCAACTCTCACCCAGCTTACCAGGTACAAGTTCTCTCCCTCCAGCCAGTGCTTCCAGCCTCGGTTGGGCACCTCTCCTTTTTGCACACAGACCAGCTGCTCCTCCTCCCAGGTGACTATGGTCTAAAGGGAAGGCAAGAGTAAAGGGAGACTGGGGGGCAGGATCCCCAAAATGCACCCAGCTCATTTTGGCTTGGCTGTCCCCTTTCACACCACACTGTCTTGCTCCAGCTGCTTCATTCTGAGTGAGAAAGCTGCTCTGATTTAGCAGGACTCCCCTCCCCTACTCCTAAAGGCTGCTGAGGGGGACCCACAGTTTGTCTACAGTGGGGCAGAGCAGGGATGGAGCAGGATAACTGGGGTGAGACCGGGGAGTGAGCGACCAAGAACAGAGACTTTATCCTCTGAATACTTTTGGAGGAGCCTCTGGGAAAGAAGAGAGATTGTTTGGGAGTCTCACCAGGAAATCTCTTTCCTCCTGTTTCTCAGTTTCAAGAACAGCTGAAGTGTTCCCGAGAATGAAGAATCAAGCCCCCTGACCCAGAACTGGGCAGGCCTGGCCATTGCAATCAATATTTATTGAGGCCTCACACAGAATAGGTCCTGCGAAACAAGGAGCTCAGAATCTTGATCACACAGAACAGTAAATAGATATCTATGACACTGGGCAAGACTGTGGGGGATGGGAGTGAGAAGAGCCAGTGTTCACAGAAGGGAGGAGTTAATCGGATTGTAGATAATGGGAAATTTCTAGCAAGGAAAGAAACAGCATAGAGGTAAGGAAGAAGAGCAAATAATTCTGAGGGACCCTAACCTAGTGTGTATGTGGGAAAGACCCTGTGTGCCCTGTGAAGCACAGGGACCTTATCTTGAGTGTAGTAGATTGTCACTGAAAAGGTTTAAGTCCGGGAGTGATGTGCTCACTTTTACACGATAGATCCTTGTGGCTACACTATGCAGGGTGGATTAGAGAAAAGTTAAGTCTGAAGGCTCATTTTGGGCACCAAGTGAGAAACGAAGGCCTGAATGAAGATGGTGATGGTGAGAAAGGCTCGGAAAGAACAGACGAGAGCCACGTGGAGCAGCGACGTTCAGTAAAAACATAGTGGGTCTTCACTGCAAGCCATGTATATAATTGAATGATTTCTAGCAGCCACCTTAGAAAAGTAAAAAGCAACTGGTTAAATTAATTTTAATAAGATATTTGATTTAACTTAAGTTGTCCAAAATATTATAATTTCAGCATGTAACCACTATATAAATTTCTGAGATGTCTTACATTCTTTTTTCTTGTATTGCCTTAAAAAATCTAGTGTATATTTTACACTTACTACAGACTAGTTACATATTGGATTAGTTACCTTTCAAGTGTTCAGTAGCTATATATGGCTAGTGGCTAATATACTGGGCAATACAGAAAAGTTATAATGACTTCTTGACCAGTTAGATATGGTATACTCATTCATGCATGCATGCGTGCGCGTGTGCGTGTGCTCACACGCGTGCATGCACGTGAGTGTGTGTGCATGTGCCCATGTGTTGGAAGCATAGAAGTAAGGAGACATGAGATATTGACCTCGGCTCCCAGGTTTCTGGTTCTGCTGGTTATTACCATTAATGGAGACAGTAAATACAAAAAGCAGGAATAGGTTTGGGTAGGAAGATAATGACTGTGGGTTTGACCTTGGGGCAAGCATTTTGCAGGCAGTTGAAAACTTTACCCTGGAGCTCAGGAAGTAGCTCTGGCTGGACAGTACTGTCAAGGGCAGCCTAGAGATGGTAGCTGAAAGCGTGGGTGTATACAATTGGGCTCATGGCTGGTGTACAGACAAGAGGAAGTCAAGAACAAAATACTGGGGAAAAATTCCAGTTTAAGAAATTAATAGGGGAACTAGAGTCTGCAAAGGAGAACACAAGGAACATGTAAGAAGCAGAAAGAAATGCAGGTGAGTGGGGTTACAGAGGCGAAGGGAAAAGAGCCTCTGTGGTGACCAACAGGGTTAATAGCTACAGGGTAAGCAAATGTTTGCTCAATAGCCTGAGATTGACCCTCTTTTTGTCCTTTTGGCTGGTGATAAGAGAAGGCGAGGGAAGAGGGGAGGGCACCAGGAGTTAGGTGGTCATTTCTTCCCGATGCTTTTATTTTGTCCCCTGTTGTTAAGAGACACCTACCTGCTCATCTGCATCCCCTCCCACGAACTTGAGGAAAGGTACCTGGCATTTTCGTCCATCCACCACACTTAGGTCCTCCTCAAACTCAACTCCCACTTCGAATTCTACAACGTAGTTGCGGAAGGTGCTGAGGGTCTTCACTGTCATGTGGTTGCCCTGATGGTCAATCTCCTTGTCTGGCTTGAGCAGCAACGCTATCTTCCGCAAAGCCATGTTGATGTCTGTGGGAGTTATCTCTTAGCACAGATCCTCTTAACCAGCCAGCCAAGGGCTCCCCCACCTGCAGCGGCACCTTGCGGCTGTGAGCTTTCCCTCATCTGGGTCTGCACTGTGGATTTACTCCCTCCTAGCAGTGCCCCTGGCTAGAGATGGATCCTAACTCAGGTGTCAGCTCCCGAGACTCTCCACACAGTCCAACCCCAGCATTCCCCCTTCTCAACGAGATGGAGAGGCAGGAAGGGAGAGGGAAAAGGGTAGTGAAAGGGGTCCGAGAGGGGTAAGGCCATTACTTAGTGCTTGCAGGTAGTCCTCCATGTTCTTCTGTGAGACAAAGCAGTAGTAGCCGGTGAGGTTGGGAGGCATCGTTCAGGCTGGCCGAGATGGAGATCAAGATTTCAGTAGACTATAGGAGACACAGGGTGAAGAGGGAAGGGTGTGGTCTGGTAGGTGGGGCTGTGAGACTCCAGGCAGGCCTTCACACTCACAGAGACAGGCTTGTGTAAAGGTCTATGCTTACCAGAGTTTTTATAGCGCTGGGGCCCTGTTGCAATGAGTTTCCTACCAGCTTCCTCCCTCCCCCTGATGAGTCTGAGGTGGTGCCTGCCGCCTGAGAGAGGGGCAGGGACTTGGCAAGGTTGTGTGCTTTTCCTGAGGAAGGAACGAGGAGCAGGATCTGGGGCTGTTAGTCATTCAAGACTTGATTCTTTCCGAAGGTCAGTTTTGGCTTCCAGCTGATTTCTGGCAGGCTTGGGAATCATTCCAGAGCCCCCGAGGGGTTGTTGCTCCTCCGAGGGAGCTAGTCTTGCTGTGTGGAGTGGGGGCTCTTTCTAGCTCACTCAGGGAGGGATGAGTTCTAACAATATCCTGAGGTCCCTGGACTGAATGAGGGATCCTTACAGGTATGAGAGGGAGAAGGTGGGAAAAGAAGGAGAACAGCCAGCTTGCTGGCCAGGAGCCAAACTGAAGAAAATCCTATAGCACTGGTCCCCACAGTTCCTCCAGACGACTTGACTGAGCTGGGGCCCCAACTCTGGCATTCCAGCCTTTTTGTCCTATAAGGCCATGAGGAGAGAGGTGGCAAAGCAGCCCTTCTCAGGCGCAAGAAGGGGGGGGTGGGCTGTTACAGCAGCCCGATGAGGTGTCAGGTTTCAAAATCCAGAGCAGAAGGTGAGGGGGAGTTTGGTCTGGCTATTCTGAAGAACTTTTGTCTTGGCTTGGGATCCAGGGGTTTCCTTCTCCCTCTGGAGTCTTTGATGATGCCATCACCCCCGGTCCCCAGCCCTTGGATAAGCTCATGCTTACCAGTATTCCCATGGTGAGGGAAGGTGTGCCTAAATTATTGTGTGCTCCGCCCCTGTCTCTCAAACCTCTCCCTGGGACCCCCTTTGCCACATCTCTCAAACCTACCAACTTCCCTGGCTTCTTAATCGACTGGGCTGGTTAATCATGGTTTAAGGTGGGAAATTCGGAGAGAGGGAGCACGGGACGGTAGACAGTGGGAAAAATTCCACCTGGTGGTGAGCTATCCCGACAGGTGGTAGGTAGGCGCGCGCGCGCGCGCGCACACACACACACACACCCCTCACTTTTCCTCTAGCCCCAGAGCTCTTTCTACCGCCCTTCTGTCGGTCCCATGGTTTCCTCAGAGAGACCTGGGGCTGGGAGCTGAAATGCTAGGATCGCTCGGGTTAAGGCTCTGAGTTTTACTTCTCGGTTCCCAGGAGGCGCGCAGCAGGGACTCGCTGATGGAATCCTCTGTATAAAGAGGTTAATGCAGAGTCGGGGGCGGGGATGACGTGGATACTGCCTCCCTCAGGTCTCCACTGACGTCTCCCTTCCCCATCCCCAGGCTTCTAGCTTCTCGATCCTCCCAATGTCCATTTCCTACTCCCTCTAACGGCTTTCCAGCTTCCTCTCCAGCCCCCGCAGTTCCCTTGGTCCCACAAATTGCAATCCGAAGAAAAAGCCCTAACGTGTTCTCCCGCCCCACCTCCCCAGTCCCATTGGTTCCCTCCCCCGCCTGCAGCACCTGGCCCCCCCAGCCATTCAATTGGCCCGCGGCCCCATCAATCCTCGCCTGGCTGTGCTGACGTCATCCTGCAGTAGAGGGGATGGGGTGGGAATGAGAGAGAGAGCGAGGACGCCGGGCTGGTGAGCGAACGAGAAGCCACAGCAAGTCCCTCACCTCAACCATCCAGGTTGGGGGCTGCCCAGGTCTGCCCTATGGACTAGCGTGGGCAGCAGGCTCCTTCTGCCTCTGCCCTGCTGCCCGCTCCCTCCCCTCGCCTCCTTGAAGAGCCCCTGCATCCCCACCCCCAGGGTGGAATAAACCGGCTTCGGGCTCCCAGGGGAGAGCAATCGCCTGGCCCTGCCCTGCCCCACACGACACCATACCATGACCCTCTTGCTGCTGCCCCTTTTGCTGGCCTCCCTACTCCCCTCCAGCTCCTGTAACAAAGGTGAGTGAAGTGCGGGATGGGGGCGCCGGAAGAGGAGTATCAGGCAGAGCGATGTGGGGTAGGGGTGGGCAGGAGCAGTTGAGGCTCTCTGGCACATGATAGGTGTGTTCTTCCGACCATTCCCCATTCCTATCTGTTTTCTCAGACCTGTCCCTTCTCCTCTCCCTGGAACCCCCTTTGCCACATCCTCCTGTCTGATCCATCTCTACCCATGTGCTTCTTTTGCTCCCATTTGGTCCCCATTCCCATCCTGGGATCTCTGTCGCCCCCTCCCCCAATTTCTCCCTGCTGGAGGTATCTCAGGTCTTAGAAGGACTTGCCCTGAGGGGTGATACACATCGCTGGGTGGCTCTCCGTTTTCACTGGGATGTGCCTGCACTAAGGTTGTGTGGCAGATCCATCTGGTTCATCTCCATCCCTTCTTGGGGAGGAACTGTTCCTTGTAGCTCAGCGATTCGGAGCACGTATGTTTTGGCGTGTTTCTCTGCATCCATACCCTTATGCCTGTATGCAGCTGGGCTGTGGGTTACCAGAGCTGCCCTCTCTGGCAGAAAGCAGATAAATTCAGCTGGGTGAGGCCGTCAGAGGGACCAAGAGGGAGGAAGTGAGGGAGGGGTGGGGGGGAAGAGGACTCAGGTAGGTGGAGAAAGGCAGGAAAGGGCAGAAGTGGGTGTGTGGGGGGGGAGCCAATGAGTGGCTTTTAAAGGGAAAGCTGAGAAAGAGAAGGAGAGGAGGCATGGGAGGAGGATGAGGAGGGTTGGAAAGGGTAAAAGGTGTGGGAGGCAAAAAAAAAAAAGAAAAAAAAAGGAATGAAAGGGAAATCAGGAAGAACAGAAGAGAGGAGTGGGAGGAGGAGAGTCAAGGAAGGAGGAGACAGGGAGCCTAGGAAGATGGGCACAAGGAGGGAGTCAGGGGCCAAGAGGAGAGGAGCAGAGTCAGGGGTGAGCCATGCAGAGGGTGCCCAGCGCTGGCCTTGCTGTGCACCTCCCCTCCAACCTCAAGCCTGGCTTCTTAGCCTTCTGCCACTTCCTGTGCTGCCTTCTGAGCACCATCTTGAGGCTTTCTCCTCTGCCACTAGAGATGGGGGTGATGGTGGTCATCAGCCAGAAAGGCAGGCTTTCAGATACCAGAAGGCTCTTTGGGGTGGGGTTGGAGGAGAGAATGGAAATCAAGATTTATGGCTTGGTGTGACATAGTGGAGACCAGTTTCCTTTGGCGACATCCTTTTGGACGATGTGTTCCTCTGCTCATGTCCCACTGATAGGCCATTGTGAATGTGCTTTGGGAGCCTTGGGGTTGGCGTGATGAGATTAGATAGAGCGGCAGTGGAGGTTGGGTTGGGGGTGACATAGAAGGGGAAGGGAACACGCTGTGCCTTCCCCCACAGCCTCTTACTAGGCTAGTGGGAGACTCGTCCTGGGAGGAGACACAGTTGGGCTGAGTCTGGTAGGAGATGGGGAGATCTAGAGGCTGAGTGAGTCCCACATCAATCCATAATTGGCTGGTGGTTGAAAGGGAGTGGTGGGGGGGGGAGGCAAAATTGGGACTAAGTCATGAGTCTGTATAAAACATGGGGTCAGGGAGTTTGGGGTTTGGTGGCCTTGGGGACATAGAAATGTGCCGGTTATGATGAGCGTGTTCTCTCGGCTGTGGGGGTGAAAAGCAGGAAAGGGATTTGTCATGTTTCTAGGCCAGCTCCATAATCCCTTAGGATGTTGGCTCTGCTGGGTCCAGTTATTTGGCATTGATTCCTCTGCTCCATCCCTGCCCTTCTATGCCTCCTCCCTCTGTCCTATATACTTTCTCTTCTCTCATTTTTCCTCCTCCCTTTACTCTGGGAGAATGGCCTTAGGTTGGGTCTTGGCTGGGTGAAGTGCAGAGTGAAGGGATCAGGATTGAAACGGGGTAGTGCTGCGGGTGGTGGAGAGGATAACAATAAGGAAACTTCTAGATCTTTTCCTAATCTCAACTCTGCCCTTAATCTATCCCTTCCCTTTCCCAGGGCCTTCTGATGGCCTATCATTGTTTCCTAAATCCCTAGTCTTCACTCCCCAACACTTGAAATCCCTAAAGAAAATTCTCTACCCTATGACCATGTTTCCCAGGGGAGATAGGAGTCCCCCTCTCCCCAGGGCAGTCTGTTGCCATGGGAACATTCTATCCTACCATAGAAAAAGGCAGTGACCTTCCTCAGACCCTCTGATTCCTTTAACAGCTGATTTCTTGACCTCAGTTCTTCCTCCGGTAGGTGCTTCTGCAGGTGTGGGGAGGGTGGTGATACTGGAATGTGAGTTTGTCTGGGTCAACTAGAGTTGTGTGGGAGTGGAGGGCCCAGCTCACAGGCACTTCCTTTCCTCCCCCTGGGGGATGTCAGCCAATAAGCACAAGCCATGGATCGAGGCAGAATACCAGGGCATCGTCATGGAGAACGACAACACAGTCCTGCTGAACCCACCACTCTTTGCCTTGGACAAGGATGCTCCCTTGCGCTATGCAGGTAATTGAGGTTGGTGGATGGTAAGGTGGGCGGGACAGAGAAAAGTATTTGAATGAGCAATGAAGAAGTGGGGAAGAGGCTTGGAAAGTGGAAGGAGTAGGCTCAAGTTGCTGAATGGGCTACATTGAAGCTGGTGGTTGAGTAAAGGGAGTCAGAGAGAAGGACATGGGCAGACAGGGGCAAAACACAAGGTATGCCAGCTCTCAGACCTGACGGCTCTGAGAAGTTGCTGCTCAGAAACCTGGCATTGGAGCTGTATGCTTGATAATTATTACTTTCACGTGCACAAAGAAGGGAAAGGGGTTTGGGAGGTGAGGTGAAGCGGGAACTCTGGGTGGGGAGGCAGAGGCCAGAAGGAGATGCTGGAGGTGGTGCATGAGCCTCACCCTTCCTTCCGCCCTGGGCCAGGTGAGATCTGTGGCTTCCGGCTCCATGGGTCTGGTGTGCCCTTTGAGGCTGTGATCCTGGACAAGGCAACAGGAGAAGGGCTGATCCGGGCCAAGGAGCCAGTGGACTGCGAGGCCCAGAAAGAGCACACCTTCACCATCCAGGCCTACGACTGTGGCGAGGGCCCTGATGGGGCCAACACCAAGAAGTCCCACAAGTGAGGAAGCCCCGTCCCTGCCCTCTGCTGCAGGGCCCTCCTCCCTTCTCCCAAGCCCCTCACCATCCTCTGTCCATGCAGTCATCGACTATCTCCTCCCTCCCTTCTCTGTTTTTAAGGTTTAGGGACAGAGTCCTTGTCCTCCTGGAACCTTCAGTCAAGGAGACAGAAACATAGAGTGGGATCTAATCTTGGCTCCGCCTCTTATGGCTTTGGACAACTTACTCAGTCTTTCTGGATCTGCTTTTCCTTATCTGTAAAATGGGAATGATGATGACACCTACTTCTTTAGGTTGCTATGAAGAGGAAAGGAGATGGTTTGTGTGCACCACAGTACTTGACAGAGAATAAAGGGCTCAATACATGGGAGTTATCATGATGAGGAGAACAGGGAGGAAGGGGAAGAGCATCTTCAGCACACATCCAGATTCCTTCTTACTGCCCCACCAGTCTATCTGCAGTGTGTACCACACTCACGTGATTATAGCACACACACGCACATAGAGCTCTGGGTGAGGGTGGGCAGGGGGGGCTACAGCGTGAAAGAGGCTGGGGCCTGAGACTCCTTTGTTTGTTCTCAGCTAACTTCTCATTTGAGAATGGGAGAAAGATTGGCAATCAGGATTCTTGGGCCTCTAAGAGACACTAGAGATAAACTGCTTTTTGTGACTCAGTTTCCCATTTGGAGATAGGACCTTTGCCTGTGGGCCCTGGGCAACTGGATCTTGGCTAAGGACAGGGCTAAGCATGAAGGGCTTAGCCCCAGCGCTGCTTGCCCTGTGGGTATCTGAGCAAGGAGGGGCCACAGCTGACGTGCACATAGTACACGTGTGCACAGAAGGCATCTGACATTTACTCATGTCAGAGGACTTATGGCTTTTGTAGTAATGCCACTTCCCTTTCCATGGCTGGTTTTAACTTGGCTTTTACTCTGCATCTTCTTTGATTACCCTATTGGATCTGACTATTGTGAAGGAATGACCTGCTGGACACAAAAGACTCTTACCCCTCTTCTTGGCACCTCGACCTATAGCATTCTGTACAGAAGCCATCTCAATCAGCATTGGTGTCTCCTGGGATTGCTGTTTCCTCTCATAGCAGATACCCTTCCTTAGCACAGTTCCCTCGAGGACCCTCTCCCTTGTAGTGCTTGGTGCCCTGGGGGGCAGGGATGGGTAGGCTGATGCCTCAGGCTCAGGGACAGACGGCCTCTCTCCTGCCCTGATTCCCTGTCTGAATTCCTACACGTGCTTCTCTTGAGTAGCAAGGGCAAGGCTGGCTGACTTGTCCTCTCCCCGCCTCCTTCTCTGGCACGTGCAGGGCGACCGTGCACGTGCGGGTCAACGACGTGAACGAGTTTGCCCCTGTGTTTGTGGAGCGGCTGTACCGTGCTGCAGTGACTGAGGGGAAGCTGTATGACCGTATCCTGCGGGTGGAAGCCGTTGATGGCGACTGCTCCCCCCAGTACAGCCAGATCTGCTACTACGAGATCCTCACGCCCAACACCCCCTTTCTCATTGACAATGACGGTGAGTCCAGCCCTGCCTACCCCGGCTGCCCAGCCCTCGTGTGTCCACATCCCTTAGGACACCCCAGAGCTGAGCTCTTTCCACTTTTTCCGCCCTTCAGGTCCTCATTCCATACCCTCCTTCCCAGATGTAGAGCCTTTTTTCTCAGATACCTTCTTCCCAGCTTCTTGCCGCCCAATTCACCTGCAACCCACTTAGCTCACGAGTCTTCCCTTTGCCTCCCTAGGCTTTCTCTAGTGCTCCTGACCCTCTCTGTCCTCCCCTATCTCTACCCCAGGAAACATTGAGAACACAGAAAAGCTGCAGTACAGTGGTGAGAGGCTCTACAAGTTTACGGTGACTGCTTATGACTGCGGGAAGAAGCGGGCGGCAGATGACGCCCAGGTGGAGATCCAGGTGAAGCCCACCTGTAAACCCAGTTGGCAAGGTGAGGAGACCTCCCCTGTGACCCATTTTGTGAATCACTTTTCAACATGGTCTCACTCTTCAACGTTGTCCCTTTTGACAGGTGTGAGAGCTAGGCTAGGAGTCAGGGGACGTATATTTGGGGACAGTCTTGTAGCTGTTTACCCTGGACAGCCATTTTCTTAGGATCCCGAGACCGTTGGTGGAATGGCAAGAGCAGAATGGGTGTCTTACTCTTCTCGCTCTCCACTGCCCTCTCCCTCTCGCCCGTGCAGGCTGGAACAAAAGGATTGAATATGCACCAGGCGCCGGAAGCTTGGCTTTGTTCCCTGGAATCCGCCTGGAGACCTGTGATGAACCTCTCTGGAACATTCAGGCCACCATAGAGCTGCAAACCAGCCATGTGGCCAAGGGCTGTGACCGAGATAACTACTCAGAGCGGGCACTGCGGAAACTCTGTGGTGAGTGTGACCCCGTCCCCACCCTCCCAGGCCTGACCCTTCCCACCCAGCCTCTAGTTGACCCTTCTCTGCCTCTTTCTTAAGAATCTGCCTTATATCTTCTGCTATCCACAGGTGTATATATCCACAGGGTTTACGGCATGTGGTTAGCTCTTGTGGCCCAAAGAACAAATAAATATGTTATTGGCAAAGATGCATAATTGTAGCACAAGATAATCACCAGATACACTGTGGGACAAAGAGATAAGAGTCGGAGAATGAGTTAATGGAGCTGTTCCTAAAAGAGAGGTTTATTCCTCTCTTGTCTTTGAAGGCCAGAAGAGGCAGTGAGACTAGCTGTAGGAAATCTTTTCCCATTGGTCACTCTTTCCCTGCCTGCTTCCCGCTTCCCCATCTGCTGCTGCTCATCTCTGGCACTTGCGCCTTCTGGGGCTCCTGCAGGTGCTGCCACTGGGGAGGTGGATCTGTTGCCCATGCCTGGCCCCAATGCCAACTGGACGGCGGGACTCTCCGTGCACTACAGCCAGGACAGCAGCCTTATCTATTGGTTCAATGGCACCCAAGCTGTACAGGTGCCCCTGGGTGGCACTTCTGGGCTGGGCTCTGGGCCCCAGGAGAGCCTCAGTGACCACTTTACCCTGTCCTTCTGGATGAAGCATGGTGTAACTCCCAACAAGGGCAAGAAGGAAGAGGAAACCATCGTGTGTAACACTGTGCAGAATGGTGAGCCTTCTTTGGGGCACTGGTCTGAGTGGGGAAACTGGTTTCCTGACTTGCCTCTGTCATTGTGTAGTCTGTGATTGTGAACGGGTCACTTCCTTTCTCTTCACTTGTAAGGTGGCAGTGCTAGGTTTGATACTCCCTGAAATTCTGTGATTTAGTCCCAACCTGACAAACTGAGGTCCTACTGCTCCCAGAGTGCAATGGGACAGCTCACTGCCATTCTCACTGTGGTTGCTCAGCACCCCTGCGTCCCACCAGTAGACTGCCCGCTGCATCTACTCCCGTTAAACTTCTTCCACTGGGATGGAAAAGCCTGGGTAGTGGAGTGCCCCATTCTTTCTCCTCCGCCTCCACCTCATTTTCCTCCTGTAAGGGCTAGTTAGCTCCATCTGTAAGGATTCCTCCTCCCTCGACTGCAGAGGAACATCCCTCTGGGGGTTGGGGGGGCAGCCCTCAGCCTTGACCTGCTCTTTCATTTCTGCCACTTCTCTGAGCTCATTTCTCTTGATCTGAAAAAGATCGTCACTAACGAGGTTTGTATTAACCAAAGGACCAATAAAGGTCTGGGTAGGAGCAGGTTGGCTGGTGTCCCCACTCAGTCAGAGTGCCCAAGAATCCCTAGTTATCACCTGAACTGGACTCTGTGTGTGTGGGGGCCGGGGGGAAGGGTGTTGGGAGAGAGAACTCTAGAGAATGCGGGAGAGAAAGCATATGAAAAGATAAAGAGAATTCAGCATCCTCTCCCTCCTAGTGCTGCGAACCTGTTCTTGCCCCAGGCCCTGTGTTTGATCCACATCCCCATCTTCTCCCCTCAGAGGATGGCTTCTCTCACTACTCACTGACGGTCCATGGCTGCAGAATTGCCTTCCTCTACTGGCCTCTGCTTGAGAGTGCCCGTCCAGTCAAATTCCTCTGGAAGTTGGAGCAGGTGAGGCCGGTACCAGGCTCATAAGATGGGTGGATTTAAGTTACTATTAGGGAAGGAGGGTCCTAGGGCAGGGGCTGGCGTTTCTGGGTTGCCCCGAGGCCTCTCTTTCATTCTTCACTTTCGGCTCCTGACCATTATGTCCTCAGATGCTCTTGCTCTCTTTTTCCAAGGCTTGTCTCCTGCAGGCAGCACTCCTGGATTAAAAGGAAATAGAGAAAAAATAACTACTAACATCAAACCCAACCAACCATCTTTCCCCCGCTTGTTTTATTTCATCTTTTTCTGATCTAGAGCCTTAACAGTACATACTCCTGACTCTTAAGCAGTTAGCTTGTTGTAATCAAGAAAATAAGTAATTCTGAGGTACACAGATTGGGTCTTAGTCCTGCCAGAGAACTTACTAACCGTGAAATTTTGGTTAATATGTCTAAGTGTCAGTTTATTTACCTATTAAATGGAGATAATAATAATAATTCTATATTTAAGAGTTGGCGTAGGATTAAATGATGTACTCGATAGATCTTTATACAGCCACCCCCGCTTAATAAGAGAGATACGTTCTGAGAAATGCGCCATCAGGCGATTTTATCATTGTGCAAACATCATACAGTGCACATATAGAAATCCAGCCTACCACACACCTGGACTATAAGAGACAGCCTATTGCTCCTAGTCTATAAGCCTGTACAGCACGTTATTGTGCAGAACAACACCAGAGTAAGTCAAGTGCAAGAGAAAATGATGTAATCCAGATATGCGGTAAACACGAGATGGATGAGGCTGCTGCCAGTGTAACACAGGCAGTGATCAGTTTGCTTTACAGCAAACTTTTTTTTTGATAAGTAGAAAGAGTACACTTTAAAATAACAAAAAAATTATAGTACAGTAAATACATAAACCAGTAACATAGTCTTTTATTATCATTATTAAGTATTTGTACTGAATGTAATTGTATATGCTATATTTGTATATGACTGGCAGTGTGGTAGGTGATGTGTATACCAGCATCACCACGAACACATGAATAATGTGCTTTGACATTATGACAGCTACGAAGTCACTAGGTGACAGGAATTTTTCAGCTCTGTTATAATCTTATGGGACCACCATCCTATATATGGTAGGTTGTTGCCTGAAATGTCTTTCATTATTCAGCACACGACTGTGGTCTGAAAAGCACTCTATATATGTTAATTCTCATTATTATTATCCACATTTATGAGAGAGAAATAAAAATGGACCAAAAAAAAAAAAAGTAAAATCCTCTCTTAAGCCAATAGTTGCATTCTCCAAGCTGACCACAAGGACCAGTGGGAACTAATTTGAGTTTCCATCTCCTATTTTTCTTGCAAGCCCTGGTGGAGTGGCTGAGTAAACAAATGACTAAAAAAAGACAGGAAGTGGAAGAGAGAGAAAGAGAAATAAAGGGCCCAGAAAACCCACAAACTGGGTAATTGAGAGCTGTTTACAAAAGCTTCTGCTTTTCCTAGCACTCTTTTAAGGAGATAGTCTGCCATTTGCTACTTCTTGATCTTTCTCCCATGTTGCTAATATTGGTAACAGTACTCTTTCTATTTTCTTTTATTTACCCTTATTTATTCAACACAAGTTTATTAAGTATTAATTAAGTCTCAGCCATTCTACTAGGTTCTGGGGATACAATGGACTATAATATAGATGAAACAAAATCTTTGCCTTCATTAAGTTTACATTTTAGTTAGTGATAGATTTTTAAAAAGTAAACATATAAAAATGATAAATTGTGACAAAATACTTTGAAAGAACAAGTAAGAGACTGAGATAGAGAACAGGAGAAGGTAAGGATTGGGGAGCTCACCTTACATTGAATGTTCAGGGAAGGCCCAACTGAGGTGAAACAAAAGCTTAGTCCTGAAGTATGGGAAATATCTGTGAAGAGAAGGTGTTCCAAGCATAAGGGAGAGCACATGCAAAGGTCCTGAGGTAGGAAAGAGCTCAGCATGTTCCAAGCACGGAAAGAGGGCCCGTGAAGTTGGAGTACAGTGAACAAGGGAGAAAGAACACACATGACGTTGGAGAGACAGGAAATGATTAGGTTGTACAATGGACTTTGTCAGCTGAGGTTCGTTTAGATTTGTCCTATGAGAGATGGAAGCCTTTTGAGGGGTTTAAGCAAGGACGCGACCAGATCAGATTTACATTTTAAGAAGATCCCTTTGGCAACTAAGGAGGAAGAGACATAAGAGTTTAGGTCTGTTAGAATAGTATACCCGAGAATGGTTGAGGATTTGACTAATGTGTGGCAATGGGATGGAGAGAACCGCACAGAAACCCACAGCTTTTAGTTCTGTTTGGACCTGGGATTAACAGCATCCATAGACGGATTGGATGTGGAAGATCAGGGAAAGAGAAGAATCCAAGATGTCTCCCAGGCCATCTAATGGAGCAACTGAATGGACGGTGGAGCATTTATATTGTCTGGGAAAAACAGAGGGGATTGGAAAGGGGTGTGGTCTTCCATCTTACACACATTAACCTTGAGCTACCTGTGAGATATCCAAGTGGAGGGCCCGCATTCAAAGGAGAGTTTTGGGCTGGAATGTAGATATTGGAGTTAGCATAAATATGGTGTCTGAACCCATGGAAACAGAAGAGGTAACCCTTGGGAAGAGAGTGTAGAAAAGAAATGGGAGAGGATCTAGGTTGAGCTTTGAGAAATTCCAACATTTGCAGTTGATAAGGCAGAGAACTCTCTAACCCTCATTCCTCTGACCCGCATCTTGAATGACCCTCAGAGAAACTACAAAGGGTTTGTTTTAGTGGTTCTTGTTGGGTCACAAACTACCTTAGAGATTCTAGTGCCATACATACATAATTTTGGGGGGAAGTTAATTCACAAAATAGTGTGTCACTCCTCTTTGAAATGTTTATGGTTTTAAAGAGTTACCTAAAGAGTGGAATTTTAGATACTAGGTTGGTTTCCTGGTAGATTTTGGGCAAGGGTGTAATTCCTTGAACTGGGTAAGAATCAATTCACTAGTAAGCCCTGTTGATCAAACTGAGAACGGTTGGTCCTCTGATGCCTAGGAGAAGGGGCAGTGCCTTGTGCTAGTTCCCTGAAGATGAAGTAACTGAGGGGGTCTTGCCCCTACCCTTCTCCCTCAGGTCTGTGATGACGAGTGGCACCACTATGCTTTGAATCTCGAGTTCCCCACAGTCACACTTTATGCTGATGGCATCTCCTTTGACCCTGCCCTCATCCATGACAATGGTCTCATCCATCCACCTCGAAGGGAACCTGCTCTCATGATTGGGGCCTGCTGGACTGGTAAGTCCCTGAGCTTTTCAGTGAAGACACTAAAGGTTGGAGCCTCCAGTGGCTTAGGATTGGGGCAGGAATTTCTCTCTCTCTCTCTCTCTCTCTCTCTGTGTTACCAGAGCCCCTGTGTTTCCTCGGCAACATGTTTGGGTGTTTGTCTAGAGTTCTGAGAGATTGAGATATGACAACAGAAGAGCTGGGACCCCGCTCAGAGGTTGCAGGTCTTCCATGGGCTGGGTCTGAGCAGGGAAGACCTCTTCTTCCTCTCCGTCAGTCTGTTCCCAGGACCTCGAGCTCACTGCCACTTTTTTTTTTTTCTCTCCAGAGGAGAAAAACAAGGAGAAGGAAAAGGGAGGAGACAACAGTACAGACACCACACAAGGTACTCTGTGTTTCAGAGCCGGAGACCCGGAGAGTTCTCACCTTGACTTTCTGTTCTATGCTCCCTTTTCCACATCAATTCCTATCCAAGCCTTATTATTTACTGTGTTCCATGCCACCAGGGGGCAGAGCCTCCGAGAACTACAGCAAGGCAGGGTTTCCTTGGTGAGGTAAGGCCAGATGGAGCTTGGCTGGATTCTGGGTGTCCCTTCCTGCTACAGATTGAAGTGAAGGAGTTCTTTTGCTGGAACGTAGGAGGCAGGAGTCAGTCACACAGCAGGGAGGATCTGGGCATCTGTGAAGCTCACACACATTCATCCTGGTCTCCTTGCATGCGACTGAAGACGCCCTCTCTTGCAGACTCCTTTTCCTTGTTGTGTCTCCTCTTTCCTCACTCGGATCTTGCTTTTATTTTTCACCCTTCTTCTCGTCCTGGATTTATTCTGTCTTCTATCTTTCTCGGCCTTTTCATGGAACGTAGGAGGCAGGAGTCAGTCACACAGCAGGGAGGATCTGGGCATCTGTGAAGCTCACACACATTCATCCTGGTCTCCTTGCATGCGACTGAAGACGCCCTCTCTTGCAGACTCCTTTTCCTTGTTGTGTCTCCTCTTTCCTCACTCGGATCTTGCTTTTATTTTTCACCCTTCTTCTCGTCCTGGATTTATTCTGTCTTCTATCTTTCTCGGCCTTTTCATATTCCCCCCTTAGCTTTACTTCCCTCTCATCTCTCCTTCCTCGCCGCCGCCGCCAAAGCGTTTTTATTTTGAGATCGATTTATTTATTGTTTGAGAGTTTCGAGATCGCCCGAGTCCTCTCCTCTCGATGCCCCTTGTCCCCTGCCCTCCTACTTTTCTACCTCTGTTCCCTTCCTCTCCTGCCTTTTGGGCCTGCTCTCAGCTGTGTCTGTGTCTGGGGCCCAGGTCCACGTGAACCCCTCGCAGTCCCTGCTCACCCTGGAGGGGGATGATGTGGAGACCTTCAACCATGCCCTGCAGCATGTGGCTTACATGAACACTCTGCGCTTTGCCACGCCTGGCGTCAGGCCCCTGCGCCTCACCACTGCCGTCAAGTGAGTGTGGGGTGGGGCGGGCAAATCACAGAGCAGAGCCAGAATGTCAGAAGCCCTTAGCCTTAGATGTCACCTAGCAGTAGGCACATCTCCCTCACTTTATGGAGGAGGAGACCGGGCCCCCAGAGAGGACACTTGACCTGCTCAATTGACGCAGCAATGTTGGTAGAAGAGCCTGGACCAGACTCAAGTTTCCCAACAACCCAGTCATTACTCTTCACACTGAGCCACACTTCCAGGATTTTGGAGTTTTTATCTTCTCTGTGCCCCTGTGCTGATATGTAAAGTAGGTCAGAGAGGGTACAGGTTTGGGAGCCAGGAGAGCTGATATTAATTCTGACCCAATACTAATTGCCTGGAAGACACTGGGCAGATAGCTCCAGTTTCTTCACCTCTTTTAATCTTGATTCATCAAGCTCTTGCAAGGTCAAATTGGACGATGTAAGTCTGGGTGTTGGCACCTATGGCCCCAGGACCAACTCTGGCCTGCTGCTTGTTTTGGTAAATAAAGTTTTATTAGAACACAGCCACGCTTGTTCCTTTGCAAATTGCTTATGGCTGCCTTCCCACTGTGATGGCTGAATCGTTGGGACAGAGACTATGTGGCCCCAAAAGCCAAAAATATTTGCTGTCTGGCTCATCACAGAAAAAGTTTGTTGACCTTTAAATTCTAAGTGAATGATTTTGAATTCTTTTAAAGAAAAACTGTACATTACTTTAAGGTTTAAGTATATTAAGGGTCTAAAAATTCAGATTAATCGAGAGGTAATGAAAGCACAATAATTACAGACATAGAGTCTATTACTAGCTTTTCAGCATTGAGAAAATGCTACAAAGCAGGGATAACAATAGAATCTAACTCATGGAATTGTTATGATAACTAAATGTTATAATCCAGATCAAATGCCTGGCAGAGTGCCTATCCTGCAAATGTTGGCATTTTCACCCCTTGTAAGGGTTTATGGGTAGTTTTTAGGAGATATTGCCATCTAGTGGGTGGATTACACAATGTAGGAGTCAGGATTCCTGAGGCAGCATTACCTTCTCCCTGACTCTGCCTCAGTTTCTCCATAAGCTACATGAAGATAAACGTCTCTGACTTGCCCCTATCCTAGGAGGGCTGGGTTTAGAGAGGAGAGGAGTCTGAGTCCTGGGCATGGTTATATCCAGCCTCAGTGTCAGAGCTGTGGAAGGCAGGGGCAGAGCTTTTGGGAATTGGACTGTTGGTCCATGGTGTGTCATGGTGTGGAACTGAAAGCCACAGGTAAATAAAGTCACGTGGCTGAAGATCAGAGCTGAGGATGTGCCCTATAGTTCCTAGTCAGAACTCTTGTTGTTAAAGGGCTATCATCCCGTTATGAGAGGCTTAATCCCTCCCAGTCTGCTCAGGACCACATCAGAAGGGAGGGCCCCGTCTTTTAGCTTAGAGTGGAGCTCTGCAAGGGATTAGTGATCTTAAATAAGAATTTTCATTCTCATACATCTCCGATGAAGAACACGTCAATGGCTTCATCTTGTCCACTGCACAAAAACTGCATTCGAAGCCCTCAACCATCTGGCCAGGCCTTTCCTGACTCGTGTTTCTCTACTCCCCTGAGTATACTCCTCACCTTCTGCCCAGCGAAGTCCTCCCCTCCTTGAAAAGCTAGCTCAGTTGCTATTTTCCTTGATTGTTCTTACCTTCCCTCACCAAATGCCTTGTTCCTATCCTAGCCAGAAAGAACCTCTGCCTCTTCGAACTCTCGTGAGTTTTTGTTTGTTCCACTCACGTGGTGGTGATCATGTTTGCCTTTGTTTTAAGGTTTATGTGCCATATCTACTCTCTCAATCCGATCATCCCTTTTGTGTCTCTTTGGATTGCTCATATAAGTGGGAATGTCTGTTAGGGCCTGTGCTCCCAGGATCATCTGGGGTTGTTTTCTAAGAGGCTGTGATCTGGGCCCCTCTGAATGACTGTGCAGATTGTCTTAGGTCTCACTCCCTGTGGCACAGTGACTCAGCAAGCTGTAGGCATTGGTCATTTCAGGGGCTTTGAGCTCATTGTATCTGCTGAGGTTACTTTCCTTCTTTTTGGCTCCAGGAGTCAAACTGGGCATGCTCGGGAACACTAATAACGGTCCTCTTAGCAAAATCAGTTCAGTTAGCACAAGCATATGGACCATAGGCCTCACCTTGAATTAGTAACTCCCTTGTGAAGACTGCTCGTTCAAGGGACACTTCTTTATAAATGAATTTAATGAGTGCCAACCCAAATGGTGGGTGTGGTTTAGTGGAAATGTTGTGGACTAGGAATAAGAAGAATGGGTTTAAGCCTTGACTAGGACTCATATTTCTTCCATGGCCAAGATGCTTAAACCTAAAAGCTTTGGTTTCTTATCCTTATTCTACAGTGTTGAAATAAAGTCAAATGAAGTAATATGGGCAAAGCGCTTCATAAACCAGCAAGCCCTACAAGAATTATTATTGATTAACAAAGGATAAGGCTAGAGAGGGTCCTGGGAGCGCGTTCCTGGGTGGCTGTGCTGTTGATTGGTTGAGCTTGGCTGAGTCCTCTAGGGAGAGTTTGTCCCAACACCAAGATCAGTGAGGCTTCCTGGGAAGGTGAATGCAGGTCCTCAATGATCAGATTAGCTCACCTGCCAAAGTGTGTTTCTCTGATATTAAATGGAGTGAATGGAAGACACACCAAGGAGGAGGACATCCTTAGATAAGCCCTTCCCCCTCTTGTTGAATATTTTTTGGCACATATTTGCCAAATATTGTACTAAACACACTTAAAACCCTCCTAGGTAAAGAACTGTGTATGTATATGCATTTTTGTCAGCTCATCTTGTAAAATGCAGTTTGATAGGTGTTCCATAATCTTGGGGGCAGGGCATTGATGATGTGCTCACCCCTATAGGTTAGGGTTGCCTGACCTTCTGTCCCTATTCTTTCCTGCCGTGGCATCTTCCCAGGGGAGGGTATTTCCCACTTTAGCTTTGTTACTGGGGTGGTAGTGGTGGTGGTGGTGCAGAGACATTATCCCCTTTTTCTTCCCCTCACCCTCCCTGACATGGATGCTAGATGTAGAGATGGAGGCCCAAAAGAATGAAGCAGAATATAGATTACAAGGGAAAGGGTGCTGGGGTCACAAGCGGCCTCTCCCCCTTTCTCATATAGGTGCTTCAGTGAAGAATCCTGTGTCTCCATTCCCGAAGTGGAGGGCTACGTGGTGGTACTACAGCCTGATGCCCCCCAGATCCTGCTGAGTGGCACTGCTCACTTTGCCCGCCCAGCTGTGGACTTCGAGGGACCCGAGGGGGTCCCTTTATTCCCCGATCTTCAAATCACTTGCTCTATTTCTCACCAGGTGGAAGCTAAAAAGGATGAGAGTTGGCAGGGCACAGGTAAGGATGACCCCAGAAAGTGATATCATCCTGAGAAGGGGTTTCTTCAGAACTGGAGTGAGGGGGAAAACCTGGAGCTGGGCGTGCGAGAGTCACCTCATCCTGCACTTGCCTGACTAGACCCATGTACCATTAGGAAGGAGAGCCAGTAGGAGGCCCATGGGTGTACAGAAATTGTTGGATAATGACATTCTTGAAAACGATGCTGACTGCTCTCATGGAATGACCTTGGAAGGGAAGGAAGCATGGGCATGAGGTGAGCCTTCATCTCTGACCCAGATCCTGACTCTCTCCAATTCAGTGACAGACACACGCATGTCGGATGAGATCGTGCACAACCTGGACGGCTGTGAGATTTCTCTGGTGGGGGATGACCTTGACCCTGAGCGGGAAAGCCTGCTCTTGGACATGGCATCCTTGCAGCAGCGAGGGCTGGAGATTACCAACACGTCTGCCTACCTCACCATTGCCGGTCAGTGGGGCCTGAGGTCCTGTATTCTTTTTGTGTGTGTGCTCCACTCCATGAGCAAGTACTGGGAAATCCAGAGGGTCCTCCTTCCAGGCCCAGGGATGCGGCCGAGTGCCATTTTGCATCTTCCTGGCCTGGAAGATCCTCTGGCTTTCAAATTGCTCCTAGAGAAGATGTACTAGGGTTTAGGCAACGAATGGTCCTTTCTCCCTGCTTCTCTCTATAGCTTGGTTCTCCTCCACTCTTCCTTTGGCTTAGCCTTCTCTGATTAGCTTTGTAATCACCTGGCTGTTTGGTACCAGCCATCTTCTCGATCTCCCATCACACTAATCTCATGTATACAGCAATGCTTTAAGTTAGGAGCTCATCTCTTAATGAATAGTGGCAATGGTTTGGTAGCATCCAAAGGAAGCCTGCTCTCAGAAGGACCCTCCATAAGAGAGGATGGGAGATGATGGGCATAATCAGTTTCCTCTTATTTCCATTTCCTTCCATAGCCTCCATGATGACTTCTGTATTTCCCCTTCTCTCCTTTTCCCTCCTACTGGCCACCTTCCTGCTGTCTTGTGGGGTGTCCTTATTTCTTTCTCTCCATCCCTACCCAGAAGCCGCAGAGCTATTAGAGAAGGGCAGAGCAGGAAATGCAGTCTATCCCAGTCAGCCAGAGCCCGGTGGGGGGTGGAGGGGAGCATCTTTTCCTCTGAGACCTCGGGTCACACCCTTGTTGGGACTAACTAACCCATTCTAGGCTGGTGGGAGTCTGGGAGAGAGGGTCTAGCCCTGAGCCTCTTCGTTGGCTCCTGCACTGAGCTGCTTCTTTGTCCCCCAGGAGTGGAGAGCATCACTGTGTATGAAGAGATTCTGAGGCAGGCTCGATATCGGCTGCGACATGGAGCTGCCCTCTATGCCAGGAAATTCCGGCTTTCCTGCTCAGAAATGAATGGTCGTTACTCCAGCAATGAATTCATTGTGGAGGTACCCAGAGAGTCTCCATCCTTCCACGGCCACCCCATACTGGCAAGGAGCCAAGGCAGGGTGGACCGAAACTGACAGGTGGTGGGAATGGAAATGGCAGCAGGGCAGACTCCCGGCCCTGGTGGTGCGGAGGGAAGAAGGAGGAGCTGTGGGGCAGTGGTTACAAGATGGCTCTAGACAGGTGGGGTTGGATCTGGGGAAGAACGAGAGTGCCCAGCAAGCCCTCCCTCCCCAGGTCAACGTCTTGCACAGCATGAACCGGGTTGCCCACCCCAGCCACGTGCTCAGCTCCCAGCAGTTCCTGCACCGTGGTCACCAGCCACCCCCTGAGATGGCTGGACACAGCCTGGTCAGCTCCCACCGAAACTCCAGTATGTACGGCTTTGTGGGGCCTGGTGGGGCGGTCGGGTGGCAGGGGACTTAGTTGACAGCTGTGTTCCAGTCTCTTTATCTTCCTACGTCATTATCTTTCCCTCGTGAAGAACACGAACATTGTGTGTTTGCAGGGGACACTCCTGCCTGGAATCATGAAATCAGTGTGGGACGCAGGCAAAGCCTTTGTTGTCCTTGCTGATTCCACAACAATATCAGATTAGCCCCGGGCCTAGGGATCCTAAGTACTGAAGGTATCAAGTATTTATAAGCACCTACTGTGTACTAGCACCGTCCTAAAGTACAGTTAGGAATATAAAGGCAGTATAGTCCCTATCCTCAAGAGAAAGTTGGTGCTATTAAATGTGTAATTATGTGCTATCTATAAAGTCATAAGACTATGTCTAAATCAAAATGTGCAACTATGCAAAGTGTGTTACATCAGATGAAGTGCTTGCCCTTGAAAGCAACCTTGTTCCCTGGCCATGATCTTTTACTGGTGACGCAATTTTTTAATTCTCAATTTAAGAGTTACTTAATTGTAGAAAAACTAGAAACGACAGGTATAAAGAAGAAAAATCAGCTATAATTCCATCACAGAGAAGAAACCATTGTTGATATGGTATATTATATGCCAGCTTTCTTCTATGCCTATTTTTTTTTTTTATGAAGTTGGGATCCGAATATTTTGTAACCTGATACTTACACCTAATATTATTATTAAAAACTGCAAAATGATTCCAATGTTACTGGAAACGATTTTTGGAATCCCTTCTTAAAATTGCTATCAAAGCCAATTTATGAGATGCATTTATTTTTTTTCATTTTTTTTTTTAATTTTGGAAACACCTTGCTTTTGGCCTAGTTCAGTATTATTCAACTTTAGCATCCACTTTTGTCAGAGTTGGTGCTGGATGTCATTTTATGCTTTTGAACATTAAATCCACTCTCAAAGGCCACAGGTTTATTGTCACTTTTGAAAAAAGTCAAAAGGTGCATCACAGGCTCTGAAGGCAATTCCTTAAGGAGTTCTAAGAATGCTTTCTTGGAAGAAGTTCATGGTCACTGAGCACCAGCCTGAAAGTACAGCACTCACTTCAATATGTAATAATAAGAGTAGCAAACACATCAATGTGTGCCAGGCACTATGCTCATGGACTTTTATACACAGTAACTCATTTAGTCATTACAAACAACAAATGAAATAGGTACTAGAATTACCCCTCTTTAAATGCAGGGAAATGGAGGCCCAGAAAGGTTAAGTACCTTGTCTAAGATCACACAGCTAGAAAGTGGTGGAGCCAAAATTCAAATCCAGGCAGCCTATGGACTAAGCATTGTTCTCCATGCCCTTTCCATTTACGTTCAATACTTCAAAAAATTATTATTAGTCTCACTACTTTATAGTTGCCCCTGATTTGGGGGTGCTCTTTAGGGCTTCCCAGGGCTTCATTGACTGAAGTTAGCTCCCTGGTGGCCCCAGGAACTCAGTCGGTCTTCCTTTCCTTGGGCAATGGCCATTACTACACTGTTCTTTGTGTTTCTTTTCCCCTGGGACTGGCTCCCTTCTTTCTTCTGCAGAGGCCTTTTTAAGTGTTTTACTGGGACTCACTACAGCAGAGCAGATGGAGATAGGGGTGAGGAGGGAATATAAGGCATAACCAAGTTGCAAAGTTTCCAAGAAGCTTCACTTGATCTCAGGTTGGTAGGGACATATGAGTGAACTAAACCTGTTTTTGTTAAACAGAACCTCAGGGCCAGCTTCTTTCTTTCTCTCATGATTCCCTAGCTCTTTGTCCAGTTCTTTCCTTGGGAATCATCCCACTCAACCTTGTTTGGGTTGGATACTGGGTCTTGCTACACAAATTAGGCTCAAAGTAGATCTGGGTTGACATTGCTGCTGGGCCTGATGAGATTCTCAGTCTTTGTTTTCTCTGGTCTGAGGTCCCAGGGGAGGGAGTCCCCTTTCTAACTCCCCAGGAGCTTCCTCCCCTCTCCTTCATCCTCCCAGCTACCTGGGAATGCTCCAGGGTGTGCAAGTGCTTCCTTCTCTTTACTTTTCCATCCACTATTTTGAGCTGACATCCATGCGAAGCAAGCTTGCTCCAAGATCCCAGTTGAGAGTTGTAGGCTGCTTTTGCTTTTTCCTTTATTTTGTCCTGATTAGTGTGCAGAGGGCATTATTCACCTTAAGGCATTTGGGATTGACATCTGAGCTTACCAAAGAGATCCACTTCATAAAACCCAGTCCATGTGCCTCTTCAAGGTGCAAAGTTTCCAAGTTCTTCCCCTTCCCCTCCCAACCCCAAGAGTGGTATTACAGAATTATGGCTTTGCAATTTAAAATTCAAATTGTGGTGCATGTAGAGTTTGAACTTGGACCTTGAAGGGTAAAAGGGATTTTGGGTGGTCATGAGAGTGAGAATTTGAAAATTGGGGGTAGGTGGTTAGTTTGAGGTGATTATGATTAGGGAGAATAAGGTCGTCTGAAAGGTAAGACAGAATAATGAAGACAGTATTTATCTAATCATCCCAGATTTTGATGCACACCAGAATCACCTGGGGAGCTGCAAAAACATTTGAAGCCTAGGTTACACCCCATACCAGTTAAATCAGAATGTCTGGGTAGGGGAGCCAGGCATCAGTGGTTTTCACAGATTCTTAGGTGATTCCTGTATGCAGCAAAATTTGAGAACAATTTCCCTACTTCGTTTCCTACAAAAGCTTTGCAGAAAGACCTACGATGCAATAGGATAAAGATAGAAAATGAATTAGGAAATGTGGAAGAAAGGACAATGATGCAAGAGGAATAAGATGAAGCCAGTGAATAAAGTCGGTTCATAAAATACATACTCTGAAAGACTGTGCAGTTGCAGAATGTTGAAGCTCAGAAGCTTCCTTGTAGTTAAAGCAAAAGGGAACCCGAACAACTGTGAAGGTCACATAATAGGAGCCAACCAAGATTTCAGAAGTCCTGGGACTAAGGGTGGAAAGAAGTTTCTCCCAAGGGTCTTCATACAGGGGACACCATGCAGGGCTTTTAACAGTGTCCTCACCATCAATTGAAAGCAGGAGTTCACATGGGCCATTTGCTAAATTACCTTTTCACGTTGGCTATGGAAATTGCTGAAGGCCAGAAGTTACTGGTTGGATCTAATGCAGCAAGAAAGATCGATTGTACTTCTCAAACTCTTGATTTTTGTCTGTAGCTAATTTAAAAAATCCTCCTGTCTCCCTGGCCTCCTGGCTCATTTTAAACTAATTGACTATGCTTGTTGGCCTACAGATAGAGTGTCTGCATTTTGTCTTTCCTGTGGTCATTTCTTATTCCTGGCAATCAGCTTGTCATTTCCTTTGCAGGGCTAAGGGCTCAGAGGGACAATTGTCTTTGATTAAGGCACAAACCAAAAGTGTTAGCTTGTCCTCATTGTGCTCTAGAGCAAGTTTACCTGCTGTGGCCTCCACTCTGAGCGGGGCGGGTCTCCCCTCCATCTAGAGCCTGGGCTTAGTTAACTACAGGGGCATTCTGCTGGTGGGGTCACCACCTCCCCTTCTTGTCCATTGATTTGGAGACCTGGGAGGGACTATTTCCCACAAATGGGCAAAAAGGTCATCTCTGTCCCCGTCTTTCCTCTCCCCCCATTCCCAGGCAGTTGAGAAATGCTGATCCAGCCAGGCCCATCTCTGCCCTGGAGCTAGTACTCGGGGAGCCTCCCTGCTTGCTCAACAGAGTGAGCTCTAGTTGTCGAGTGGCCCCAAGTGGGCTATGGGTCGGGTCAGGATGGGGACCAACTTGGCAGAGGGCCATCAGGGCGGCCTCAGGGAGGTGCAAAGCTAGTGTACCTGCTCAGGCAGGGAATTCTCCACACACCTGGTTGGCCCTGGAGCATGTGGCAGCGTGTGTATGGTGGCAGCGTGCGGGTGCTGGATGCTGGGGAAGAAGGGGCTTCGGCAGGGTGTGTGGAGCCCCTGTGCTGTGTGCTTCTCTGGGCTCTGTCTGCTCTGTTACTTGATATGTGAGTTTTAGAGGCTGTGAGTAAATTTGGGTCTGGGAGATAGATCTGTGGGCTGGAATATGTGTGTGTGAGACGCATACATGTAATAGTCCCTCAGTAGAGGGACTGCCCAAGACCTGGGCCTCAGGAAGCCTCTATGCTCAGGTGAGTAGCTGGGCACACAAGCAGCGGGCAGGGGTGTGCACCATGTGGGGTGTAGTGACTCATCTGCCTAAAAGGGCCCTGGGCCTGGGGATGCGCGTATGGAGGCTCTACCTCCACCTGCTGTCCCTGGGGCTGTGGGTGCTCCTGCTTTGCCTCCTCCTGCTGCTCCGAGGGCTGATTGTGTGCGTGCAGGAGTGGGGCAGGGCTGTACTCAGGGCTGCTCGTTCTGTGGCCCTTGCGGTCTATGTCTGTGGTGTTTATATCTTCCTTCAGGGGGTTGCTTGGTCTGCCCAGCTGGCAGGGAGCTGGGTGACACTGCACCTATGGCTCTTCTCTGCCTTACTGGAGGCCCTGAGAGGCATCCTGTTGATCCCACTATGTGAGCAGGCTGCTAGGTGTTTGGTGTGGGCAGCTGTGCAGGTTAGCAGAGACCTGGCTTGGGTGCGAGGTGTAGTGACTTTTATCCAGCTCTGTGCCCACGTAGTCTTCCTGGGCATGTGCCTGTGCATGCACATCTGCTTTTCCGCCATCAGCTCTAGGGTCCGTGTGAAAGTGCACATGCCCTTCAGTGTCTCGCTGCCCTTCATGGTCCATATGCCCCTGAGCCTGGGCCTCAAAGTGAGGCTGCAGAGCCAGAGGCATGACAGGGCCAAAGAGAAGTCCAGTATACCTCGGGGGGAGATTGGGGAGGAACCGAAGCTCGAGATGTTCAAGAGCCCTAAGCCCACAAGGAGAAGGGAGGTGGCACCGAGCAGGAGTGAACGCAGTCCAGGTGCTCCTTGCCCCTTGGACCTGTCTCCAGCCTCGGACATTCTCTTCTCCTACCTCATCAAGCCTGTGTGGTTGTTTCTCCTCTTCCCCCACTGGGCACTGGGTACTCCCTTCCTAAGTTGAGTGGTCCCTGGGGAAGACGCAGGCAGGATGACCTGGGCAGGTTCCAAACCTTGCCCTTTGCCTGCTGAGAATAGAGCTGCTCCTGACAGCTTCGGGTGGGAGCCTTTCTCCCCCCGCCCTTGCCTCCCCTCTCCTTTCACATACTTCTCTCCCTCTCTCTGTCTCTCTGTTCCTCGGGCCCTAGCAGCAGCCATTCCGCTGCCCCCTTCCTTCCTGGTGTCCTGGTGGGGCTCTATTTTTCGTCCAGCTTCTATAGGGTAGTCCCCTCTTCTGGGCCATCATAAATCCTGTCTTGGAGACTTTCTCTGCCCAGGGACCCCTTCTCGGCTCCCTGTGCTGAGTCCCCTTGGGTAGACCTGGCCACAGTCTCTTTACTGCATGCTTTCCCCACAGTGGTCCCCAGTGCAGCAACTCTCATCATCGTGGTGTGTGTGGGCTTCCTGGTGCTCATGGTCATCCTGGGCCTCGTGCGCATCCACTCCCTTCACCGCCGCGTCTCAGGGGCCAGTGGGCCCCCAGGGGCCTCCAGTGACCCCAAGGACCCTGACCTCTTCTGGGATGATTCAGCTCTCACCATTATTGTGAACCCCATGGAGGTGAGTGGCCCTGGGGAGTGGGGTGGTTCACAGGGTCAAGATTCAGCTGGAGCATACGCAGCGAAGACCTCTAAGGAGTGGCCGGGCCCTGGGCAAAAAGCACTGGGCTGAGTCGCCATCAGCCGGAAAGAGAAAGGTTTGTATCGGGGAGGAGGTGGGGTGGTGTCGGGGTACGGAGACAGAGGGACTGTGGCCCAAAGGAGAGGTTTTGGGGGGTGTGCAGGCCACCAAGCCCCTCTCTTCTCTGCCGCCGCTTTCTCTAGTCCTACCAGAATCAGCAAGCCTCTGTGGCTGGGGCTCCTGGGGGCCAGCAGGAGGACGAGGACAGCAGTGACTCAGAGGCAGCTGACTCGCCCAGCAGCGACGAGAGACGCATCATCGAGACACCCCCACATCGCTACTAAGGCCCACACCCCTCCCCAAACAAAGAGAGAATTCTGCCCTGGTGAGACAGAGACACCTGGAAAAGAGAACATTCCGAGAGAAGAGCGAACAAGAGGAAGAGAGTTCGAGTCATATTTTCATCTCAAAATCCCAGTGGGCCCCACTGGAATCTGCACCCCCACCCCCACCCACCTCCCATGCCTCTGGGCTCTTCCTCGCGGGTATGGAAGGCTTTGGCTGCCTTTCCTGACCCCCACAGCAGCCTTCTGTCTAGCTTGCCCACGTCTCTGTCTCTCCTCCCACCAGCCAAGTGCTGTATTGGGGTGGGTGGGGGGGTGTCCGTGGCAATGGCAGGGGCTAGGGGTGGGACTGAAGAAACCCTCTCCTTTGTCCTTCCCTATTCTCCTGTTCATGAGGCCTTCCTCCTCCCAGCTTCCTCTGTGGGGCCTTCCCACTTCTCTTATGATCCCCCACCTCTCTGTCCATTTCACTCTGGGGACCCCTGTTTCTTCAACGTGCCCACTTCCCCTCCTTTGTTGTCCTCTTTCCCCTCCTGTCCTTGCCTGAGGTCTTACAGCCCCTGCCCTTCCTACATGACCTGCTTGTGGCTAGGTCGTGGGGGTGGGAGCAGGAGTAGGGGCCTTGGTATATTATATATAATGTATATTTTTTCATGTGTTCGTGAGCGCAGCCCCTGTGTTCTGTCTGCAGCTCACAGCTTGTGTGTGTGTGTGGCGTCGTCATGTCCTGGGTGGGAGTAGGGGAATGGGTATGGTGAGGGAGGGGACACATCCGAAGGTTTTCAAATAAAACCAGAAAAAAGCTCTGTGAGCTGCCTCCTGCTGCCTGATCCTGTGAGTGCTGTGCCAGCACTGGGCCCTCCGGTCTAAGGGCCCATTCGAGTTTCTGAGGAGGGATGAGGTAAGGGGTGCAGGTCTGGTTATTTTGGGTACCAAGCCACAAGGAAATAAGACAGGGGCAGATGGCTCCTACCGCTTTCTTCCCTCAACATCCTCTGGAAAAGTAGAGATGATTCAGGGGATGCAGCAGATGCCTGGGCTTTGTAGGGTTACTGTCAGTCCCTTCCCACCTCTTGGAACATTCTGTCCGTGGCACATGGGCTCCCAGCCTGGGAGCCCGGGGGAGAGGGCAGGCAACCCTGCTTTTGGTAACAAGAGAGAACAGGCTCTGAGACGTGTTCCCTAGGTAGGAAGAGGCAGTAACCAGATGGGGCTATTTCAGAAGAGGGATCTAGTGGGAACATCCTTTCTGTACTGTCTCTGCCCCAGTAAATACTGGGGATCCAAGTCTTAATTCCTTTATGTAGGATGAAGGCTTTGAGTATCAGTAATGTTCTCTGGGGTTCTTGTTAACACAGGTGGAATGGAGATGGTGCTCACTGGTTCACCCTGTACCCCACCCAGTGCCTAGCCTTACTTCTGCTGGCTGCCTCATCCTTACCCATAGCTTAACGCCAGCTGTGTGTGGATGCCTCCATATCTATTTCTCCTACCCAGACCTCTTTCCTGACCTCTATTTACAACTACGTATGGGTATGTCTACTCAGGCATCCTGTGCCTCAAACTTAACCTTTGCCTGAATTCTGCTCTATTCTCCCTAACTCTATCACCTTTTGCCCACATACCTAAGCCAGAAACCTGAGAGTCAGTCTAGATTTCTCTCTCTCCCTTAACCTCATGTCCGAATGGTGATAAAACCCTGTAATTTTCACCCCTTAAAATACCTCAAATATGTCTTTTTTCTTTCCCTTTCCCCTACTGCTGTTGCTGTCTCGATTCGCACCCTCTTCAGTATAAGCCTGGTCTGCTGCCAGGGCTTCCCACCTGCCTCCTACCTGTTCTCCTTGCCTCCGGCGTCTTGCTCTCCCCAGCCCAACTCTGGATCTGAGTGACCATTCTAAAGTGCAGCTCTGGTGATGCCACTCTCCTCTTAGAACCGTCTCTACCTCCTAGTCACTGCCAGGGTCAAGTCTTTAAGCCAGGTGTGTCAGGCCTTGCCTCCTTCCCTGGCCCCTCTCTACTGCCATGCCTGCATGCCTGGGCTTCGGCCACACGGACCATTCCCCCCGCTCGCCCCGCTCTTCCGTTTCTCTGCACATACTGTCCCATTTGTTTAGCATGTCCTTTCTCCTTTGTATACTTATGTTCTGCTCAATTATTCTACTTATCTACTTATCTATTCTACTCTGTGTACAATCTTCTTCCTACCTCTGAAGACCCAGTTCCGGTGCTGCCTCTTACAGGGAGTCTTCCGTGCTCTGGCACCTCTTGTTTACACTTCCATCACAGCGCTTCCCACTGGACCATGGTACCCGTCTGTCTCCACCGCCAGATTTGCTGTATCCTTAGCAACTCACATAGTGCCTAGCACATGGCAGGGGCTCTGTAATTGATGAAGTGATATGTGTGGCTGTCGCTTATTTGTAGGAGGGGAGAGGTGAGCTGCTCTGGTGGCCATCTGGCCTGGGAGGTCAGTGCGCAGAGGACAAGTGACCAAGTGGATGCCCTGTGGTAACCTCTCCTGTGAAAGGTGGGGGTCTCCTGGATGCCAAGCTGACGTTTCTGTGTCTGTGGCAATACCATGTGGGAGGTAGCTCTACCTGTTCAACCTGAGTCCCTCAGAGACTCAGGCGATGGCTCATTAGGTAGAACTTACAGACATTGGAGAGCCTTAGCTCTCAGAAGAGTTTGAGAGGGATTTTAGTTTATTGTCTTGAATTTCAGTGAGTTCATCTCCTTCTCTTCTCCTTTGCCATCCCTTTTCATCTTCACCCACTCCAATCTCAGAGACCACAGCATCCCATGTAGAGGAGCTGAAACCGAGTGCATCCCATCATTTCTGTGTTTGTCCTTGGAGCCCCAGCACTGTGGATGAGACTCTGGTATTGGGTCTTTATTCACCTCCAGTTCAGGCCCCAGCTCTAGGGAGCAGGTGAGGGAGGGGGTGAGCTTGCTTTGAACTCTGTTCCTCCTTGATGTACGTGTATCTGTAGCATAGAATAGCAAATGGCAGCATAGGTCTTTCTTAGCAACTGCCCAACCTCTCCTGGACTCGCAGCCTTCCTGGATCATCTGTTTCTGGGAGCAAGCAGGGGTTTCTTCTGAAATGCACCATTCTACATAGTTTCCTGGAGACTCTCCAGAATCAGAGCCTTTTATAGGTGTGTCTTATATGTCTTATAGGTGTGACCTTTCCTGTCCCTTGTCTTCATTCTCAGTGTCTGACACCCCAGATCCCAGGTCCCCAGTGTATGGTTACTGCTATCTCCCTATAATGACAACAGGACAGGTAGACGAGTCATGGGTGGGTGGGTGGGGTTGGTTTAAGTAGGAGCCTGGAAGCCTGGACAAGACGTTGAACTCCTTGCATCACTATATGCCCCATACTACTTCTCTTGCTTGCTGGCCCACCCACATTTCCCCACCCCTCACACACACTGGAAACAGAAAGTGGGAGTGAGGCAAGATGCCAACTCTGATTATGCAGAGAATGGACAGCAGGCACAAGTCCAAATGGGTTTTTATTTTGTTGCTCAAGATCTCCTGCAAGGATGTTCCCTAACCTCCCTCACAGAAGCTGGCAAAACCTCAGGGTGCTAGGCCTTGGGCAAGGTTTCTAATTTACCTGTTTCCATTTAATTTGAAACAGGAACCATACCTCCTTCAGCCTAACTCCATTCTTTCTTTCTGTTTTCCTCTGAAGTCCACTCTCTGCAGTGACAATTAATTAGCTTCCTGAAAGGTGCACAGGTGAAGAGCTATGCCCTGGGGAAAAATCATGTTGTAGAAGGAGATATGGTGACCACTGGTTCAAGAACAAAGTGTGTCCTTCCTGTTGCAGAGACCTGCAAACTCACCTATGTGCTTCTGGGTGATAGACAAACATATCGGTAGCGTATAAATGCCCACTCCTGGGGTCTCCATTCGACCTTGCAACCTTCAGGGCTGATGCTCCAATCAGCAACAATCCGGAAACATCCATTTTCCCACCTACCAGTCCCCTGAGGGCTTTGTTGAGTAGGTCAAGAATGACACTTTTGCTCCCAGTCTCTGAAGAGTTATGGAAGATGTCATATCCCGTTCAGATTTTAATCTCCATGTTGGCCCCCAAAGTGTGTCTCCTAGATCCTCCATACTTATAACACCTCAGGACTCCTCTGGACTGTGTGTTGATCCAGTGAATCCCTCAGACTCTGGGCAGTTCCAGAAGCGTGTCTAGGATGAGTCTGTGTCCACTCTGTTCCTCTGGGTACTGTGGGGATGGGTTCCCGGACTCCACCTCTCCTTGCTCAGCAGCCTTTAGGCAAGTCCCTGGTGGGGCGGCGGAGGTGGGGCGGGGGAGCAGGCATGTTTGGCAGACAGAGAGGAGGAGCTGGCACGCTTATTTTCACAGCGGTGGTGTCACTGCATCTCCTGCGGCACCATGCTGTCACTCCCTTAAAATACCCACGTCCTACAGGAAAAAGATAGATGAGTGTTTAAATTTAGCAACTACGGGGAGGAGGGGAGTGATGGAGATTCTGGGATGTGGTGAAGCTGGCTTTGTCAGAAGAGGACTAGGAACCCCATGATGCCTGGGTGAGGATTTTAATCCATTAGGATAAGGGAACATCTCAAAGACCTGACCCAAATTCCTCAAGTTCTTACCCCAGCTCTGCGTCCCTGTCCCATCTCCCCATCAGATGTGGTCTTTTCTCCTTAAATGTGTGCAGTTGGGATTGCGCTGCCATCTCTCCATGGGTGCAGCGTGGCTGGTTCCTGGGGGAAGAGGCTGGTAATGGGTAAGAGCAACGTTTGAGAAGACCACTGATTTTAAGTTAGGCCTCCGAAGTGATAGTGGTCTTCCTTCATTCTATGGCACTGTAGACAGGGTAAAGTCCAGAAGATATGTATCTGTGATGAGAGGGTTATACATCTTCCAGATGACAACTGGGCTAAGCCTCAGCATACCAGGAAGACTTCAGCTGCTCATGCTTCCTTCTCTCCTGAAAGTTTAGCAGTCCTTTTATAGACTCCTGGGCCAAGGACCCTCTACCTCAGGCCCCTACTCTTGACATGCCATCTTGTTGCTTTGAGAAAATCCTATAGCACAGAGGATCTCTCTTCCCAGGTGAGGTGATGGGGAGCCGGGTTGAGGAGGGCTTTGCTGTCAGCTCTGCCTCTGTTCAAATCCCAGAAACTGAGTGTTTGGTCTTGGTATTTTAACCTAAGTTTTGATTTATCACCCAAAAAGGGGAATTGCTTACTCAAAGGTTTGAGTGATGCTTATGTAAGGTAACTTTTTCTGAAGTAACTGAGAATTAGCATATTACATGTTAGTTATCATTATCATTAATTATCAGAGATGAACAAAACCATTCCTAGTCCCAGTGACAATGGTGTCTTTAAAAAGCATGACATTCTGGGGATGGCAGGATACCTAAAGTTCCTTCTATCCAAAGCCTAGGCAGCATGGGGTTGTAGCTTTGAACATATGCTTTGTAGTCAGACACACCTAGGTTTTTCTTTTCACTTTGGCAGCTTACGGAAGCATATATGGCTAACGACCATAGAAGAGTGACTATTTTTATAGTTGCCAGGCTGTTTTAAATAGACACAGGGTTATTTTTTAACAGATGGGGGCTTTAGAACAGGAGCTGCTAGGGTCTTAGCAAGCAAGAGCTCACAGGCTTTTGGGTGCTGACCTCTGTGGCTGACCTTGAGCTTGATGGTTTTTGCCCGAATCAGTGCTTCCCGAATAGCTTTCTTTTTTGATATCAAATAAATGCTTGTTGCCTCTCACTTTGGCCTTTTATTTTGCTTTTAACAGGTAGATGGAATAACTTTTTGTACTTCTGTGTTTTCCAGCCAGGTTTTCAGACTGAGCCTCAAACCTCAAAATGAGCTAAGTTGCATTTCTGAGCATGTTTGTGTGACCTTTGTGAAGGCCCAAGTAGGTCATGCCTGGTCAGCCTCTTACTGTCCTTGTGAACTGTATCATGGGACATAGGAATGAAGTGTGAAGTAGTTAATATCTCAGATAATTAGGCTTGTCCACAGACTCCCAAGAATTACCTCTAACCATCACAAGGTGGCTCTGGAATTGTAACCTTTATAATCTTTTAGTTAATTATGCAATCCTTGGCCATGAATTTGAATTTGGGAGACCCAGACTGAGGCCTTAGTTACCAAGGGGGGTATATTTTTTCCAATGAAAAGATAAAAAAGAGTGGGGATTGTTTATTACATAGGGAATATACTATTTTCTTATTAAGATAGAGAAATAATTGAACTTACCGTGAACCCAAAGTCTCAAGAATGCAATTGAAAAGGCCCATGTCTGAAACATTCTGACTAAGAATCATGTTTGCTCAACGAGTCAAGGAAGAACTACTTAAAAAAAAACAATAACAAAAACAAAACAACAAAGGATTTGATATTATTCTTAGAACAGGAAAGGTAGAAATTGGAGAAAAAAATAAAAGGCTGATTAAGCTGGAGGAAGAGATAGATTTCATTGGAAGAAAGGCTTATGGTCTTTGAAGACACACTAGACACATATGAAAGGAACATGAGGTCTCAGAGGCCAGGCAGTTGTGAAAGGGAAAAGGGGATTTATGTGGGTCTTATGACTCTTAATTAGAGGATTAGAAAAGAGAGGACATTGACAGGGCTAGAGAATCAGGTAAGATAAGAAATATACAGAAGGAATGCAGGACCTAATAAGTGAGGGAAATTAGCTGATCTAGATGTGGGTGTAGTAGCAGTCCATCTATCTAAGATAGGATAAGGTGCAATAAGAAAGATGCCCTGCTCATGTGAGTTGTGAACTGGTCCAGCTGAAAGTCCCACCTTGCAGCTCACAGAGGTAGCTCCACCAGGAAATGCTCACTGTGTTCACTGGTGAGAATTATCTCGGCAGCATGTAGGCCCACAGGCCCAAGCTTTCCTATCCTGCTCTTCAATCTGACAACTAACTTTTATGGCAGTAATTTTTCTTTTTTTTTTTTGCCTCCCCCTCCCCGTGCCCTATGGCAGTGATTTTTTGATCTAATAACCTCAGTCTTCATGAGATGGCCAAACTGCTCTCCTGAGAAGGTGTAGAGTTTAGTATAGAGACAGTGAAGTAAATCATAATATTTTGATGTTAAATTTAATTTTAAGTATCTGTATGAATTTAAGTTAAGCTTGTGTTTTCAACTTATTTCATAAGTAATTTTGGAGTTACAATTTTTAGTTGGAAGGTATAAAACACTGCTCAAGCTTGTAAAAATTGTTAGAACATTTAAGACAAATCAAACATCTGAACATGGTAAATCAAGTGGTTAGATTTACAAGAGTTGCTTATGCTATAAGAAAGATTTTGCATGTGAGAATTTAAAATTTACCTTGTCAGGCAATTGAAGTGCATGAGGAAAAAACCAAATACATTAAGCATATGAATATGATCTAAAACTGTTATGAAAATTTTACTAAGTCTGTAGATGAGACTAATTGTTAAGGAAATTTAAATCTGTGTAAGTTGAGTTAAGCATCAAATATCAAGTGGAAGTAATTTAAAAAAATTTAGTACATTTATAAGTAAAATTGCATGATTTGTAAGTTGAATTTAAAGGCTTAAGCAAAACCAAATTTCATACTTATAATTTTCATAAGTTAAATATTAATTTAAAACCTAGGTAACTGGAAATAGTCTTTTCCACATACATTAGACATTAAAAATATTCACAATGTTGGGTGTTTGTGGAGCTTGTATCAGTTGTTGGATCAGAAAGAGTGATGGGGGTCTGAAGAAATCTGAGATGGAGAAGACATGGCTCAGGGAAGACTAGAGAGAAGTAAGGGAGCTCTGGTCCAGGACACGACTGAGAGGTGGCCCCTCAAAGCTGCAGTAGAGTTCATGATAGCACAATTGAAGATTAGAAGATTAAAAGATTGAAGACTGGGAGACTGAAATAGCTACCCAACCTCTTGACTAAAAAAATCCCTTCAGTGGAGTTTAATTTCGTAGTCACTGGCACAGCCTGACATTAGTGACCAGAAGGGTGAACTGTTGTTGTAGAGATCACCAGCTGCTCACCAAACTTTGGTCCAGCTCATCATGGGGGTACGGTTAAATTACATTTTCCAGCCTCTTTTGCTATTAAGTTGAACTGAGCATTAGTCAATGAAACTTGAAGATTACACCACATCAAACCTCTTGATTAAAGAGTCTGTTGTCTCAATGGAGTTTAATTTTATAGTCACGGACATAGCTTGACAGTGAAAGCAATATGTCACCTATTACTCCTTTTTTCTAATTACTTCTGAGCCTCCACTATGGGCTTTGGCTGCACCGTCACACGATCTCATACCTGCAAATCTGAAATCCACAAAGCTCTGAAAACCGAAAGTGTAATAAGTCCTATGCCAAAATCTATTTGGTGGCAAAACCTGCCCAGAACAGGTGTAGCTGCTTGTAGGCTTCCTTTCAAAGTAAATATTCATGTAGTTTACACAAGAAGTATTATTTTGCTCGATTCTAGGGTGCTGCCTCAAGCCTGGCTGGGGAAGGTGTGTAATTCACATATACTGGCATGTAATATGTATACTGCATTACCTTATTACAATCCCTAAAGTTCTGACTACTGAAACACACCTGGCCCCAAGAGTTTAAGATAAGAGACTGCGGACCTGAGGAAATGTGGGTCTGGATTGTATAATGTTTTGTCCTAGATTCTGGGAACACTATTTTGCTGGGATAATCACTTTTGAATTAGAGATCTAGACTATTCCTGTTTGGTGCCTCTGCCATTTTTAACATAGGATTTCCAAGAACATTGTGTATGACGGGCTGCACCAAGCTGGAAAGAGTAAGAATCAGAGGATGGCACGTGTTGGGATATCACAGGCCAGGCCAGGAAGTCATGCTTATCATTCTAGTCAGGTTCCATTAGCTAATCCCCAATCATTTGGCCACTTTAACAGCTGAGGAGGCTGGAAAATGTAGTTTAGCTGTGTGCCCATGAAGAGGAGGAATGAGGTTTAATAATCAACTGGCAGTCTCTATGACAGTCCATCCTTTTGGTATTTTTGATGAAATATCAGTTTCATCCTTCTTCCCACATAAGAGAATACACTTACCTCCTTCCCAAAAGACACACTCAAGTCCCATCCAGGCATTTCTGGATGATGTGTAGTTTTCTCCATGTGACTCCTCGTGGGCTGGTGATCTATGAGCTAAAAAGACACGTTATCTGAACATTGCCTTCTCCCCGCAATGTTTGCTATGACTGTACTGGAGTTCAACTTTTTTCTCCCCATTTTGGGAATATTATGAGCAATGCTGCTGTGGACATTCTTGCACCTGTGCACCAGTAGATGTACTCTTCCCTAAGTAAGAGTAGTTTTAGGTTGGATCATGTACAACTATACTACATCATGACAAACTAATAAGTGTTCAATAAAGCAATTTCTCTATCAATACACCATTTTATCTATCCTTACACCAAATTCCTTATTGTTTTTACGTCTTGATGTCTGGTAAAGCCAATGCTCTCACCTGTTCTTCCTCATGACCATCTTAACTATTACTGACTCTTTGCTCTATCAAGTGAATTTTAGAATGAACCTGTTTACTAAATTAAGAATTCTTATTGAGGATTAACAACCAATTTGGGGGAATTTTCTACCTAAGAATATTTAGATTTTCTTTAATGCCTTCTAATAGTTTTAATTTTCTCCATAAAACTCTTGTAAAGTTGTTGGAATTAATTCTAGCATTTTATGTTTTTGTTTGATTGTAACTGTTACCTTTTTAAAATTATAGCTTGATTTTCGCTAATGTGTAAAAATAAAATTGATTTTTACTTATTATTTCCAATTAAATTCTATTATTAAACTCTATTATTAATTCTACTAATTTATCTGTATATTGCTTGGAAAGGTGGGAAAGGGAGAAGGGGTATGTAGACAATAACTCCCCTGCAAATAAGAGATTTTTCTTTTTGAATTTTTATAAAGTCGAATTCTTGAGTTCAGCTTCTCTCTTTGCCCAATCTTACTTTCTTTGCTTTCCCACAGATATTGATTTGGAAGACACTTCCCCATAAACATGGCGCATGAAAATCTCCATATTAGAATCTGCTTCTCCAGGAAATCCAACTGGTGACAAGAATTACATGAAGTTGTGTCACAATTAAAAAACAAAAATCCTTCGTTTTTATTATTTCTTCCTTGTTACTTCTTTTTTTGTGTTATTTTCCCCCTTCTGCTCCTTTGACTAGGTTTGCTAGTGTTTTATTTTCTTAATTTTTTAAAGAACATTTTTGATATATTCATTTTGTTATTTACTAATTTTTTTTTTAAAATTAAAACTTTTTAAAAGCAGTTTTAAGTTTACAGGAAAATGAGCAGAAAATGTGGAGTTTATATACACCCCTTCACTCTTCACCCCCAACTTCCCCCATTATTAACATCTTGCTTTAGTGTGGTACATTTGGTACAGTTGATGAATCAATATTGATACATTATTATTAATTAAAGTTCATAGTTTACATTAAAGTTCACTCTTTGTATTGTATATACTATGGGTTTTGACAAATGTATAATGACACATAGCCACCATTACAGTATCATATAGAATAGCTTCACTGTCCTAAAAATCCCCTCACCTAAAAATCTCTCACCAAATTCGGGAATTTTTTAGCTATTATTTCTTCAAGTACTTTTTTAGCCCTGCCCTCTTTCTCTGCTCCTTCTGGGGCTCTGATGATACAAATATTAAATCTCTTGTTGTCCTACAGGTCCCGAAGCTCTGTTCATTTTTTTTTCAGTTCGTTTTTTTCTCTGTTCTTCAGATTGGGTAATTTCTATTGCCTTATCATCCAGTTTACTGATTTTTTTCCCCTTTGTCCTATCCATTCTACCTTTGAGCTCACCCACTAAGCTTTATACTTGGTTATTGTATCTTTCAGTTTTAAAATTTCCATTTGGTTCTTCATAGTTCCTATTTCTTTGCTGAAGCTCTCTATATTTCATTTGTTTCAAATGTATTTGTAATTGTTTGTTGAAGCATTTTTATCATGGCTGCCTGAAAATGATTCTAATATCTCTGTTAATTTGGTATTGGCATCTGTTGGTTGACATTCTTCATTCAGTTTCAGATCTTCCTAATTCTTGGTAGTGATGAGTGACTTTTTAATTGAAACTTAGACATTTTTTGCATTGTATCATAGACCATGGTTCTTATTTAAGTTTTCTGTTTTAACTGGCTTTATAAAGATGTCACTCCTGCAGGGAAAGAAGGGGAACCACCTCATTCCTGCCACGTGGAGGTAAAAGTCCAGGTTCCCCATTTGGCCTCCACTGATCCCCGAGGGACTGGGCTAGGTAGGGGTGTTAGTCAGCTCCTCATAGTGGTCTTCACTGAGACTGCAGGGGTTTGAAGAGAGCCTCATTACTAGCCTGTGGAGGATGAACTCCCTAATTCTCTCACACCACCCCAGGGTAGGTATTGGGGTGTCTTGTACAGCCTCATGAAGGGTGGAAGTCCAGGCTTCTTTCTCAGCTTCTGCTAGTCTGTGTTATGGATTGGGCTACAGTTTTTTATTTGATGTTTGGCTGGAGCAGAGTAGTTATTATCTGTAAGTTTCTATCTTTGTAGGTTACCCCCTTCCTGATCTTTTGGCTAGAGAGAGAAAGCTTTTATTGGAGTTTTTTTTTTTTTTTTTTGTCCAGTTGCTGACTTCTGGGGTATATGAGGCCAAAAGGAAGACCATGGAACTGACTACCATGTTGTTTCTTGGTTCTTGAGGTCCCTAGCCAGTCTGTTCCCACCCCTCACCTTTCAGAATCTTCCTTGTTTATTTTACATAAGATGTCCAGAATTTTTAGTTCCATTTAGTGGGAGGAATACAGAAAAGTATGTCTACTCCATCTTCCCAGAAGCAGAAGTCTTCCTCCAAACAAACAAACATACACAAACACATTGCTTATCTGTGAACACTGTAGATATTTGGTGACTAATTCTGAAAAGGGATCACTCTTTTGAGGGAAATACTCCCAAGTCGAAAAACCTGATTCCTTCCTTCCTTCCTTCCTTCCTTCCTTCCTTCCTTCCTTCCTTCCTTCTTTCCTTCCTTCCTTCCTTCCTTCCTTCTTCCTTTCCTTCCCTCCTTCTGGGGTTCAGGGGAGAGGCTTAAAGTGTTCCTGACTGGATTTTGGCAAAGGTGACACATTCTGAAACTTCCCTAGATTTCTAAAGGTGGTAAGATATTGCTACAAGCAGGGGTAAAATAGCACAGTCCTTGTTGCTGTCTGGGGGATTTCCCTGCTGTGTGTCCAGAACGGAGTTGGGTAACTTGTACCCAAACCTAGGCTGGAGGTACTGGATATACCAGGGTACATCTAGATCTCACTACTCTGAAAACTTTTAAAGCAAATTGAGATTTGTCCAGATATACTTAGATGGGCCGAGCTTTGGAATTTGCTGCTTCTCACTATACACATACAATTTTATTCCTTTGCAAGCTATCTCTGCCAATGATGGTTATTGAAGCTGAAAGGAGAATGAGTAATTATAATCAACAAACCCTTCCGAAGGTACGTGTGTGAAGCCCGTACCTTCATTTGCAATTTCCAGAGCATAGGTACTTCCATTACATTGCATCTTATGTCGTTAATGAACTTAAGAATCTAACCAGATGAGGTGGTTCCTCATTTCCAACTCCTCCCCTAACAAAAAGGAATATAGAATTTTATACTTACAAATTAAAGAGATTCATTGACTCAAGTAGAGTTGCGAAAGAAATTAGTTGCATTTAAATGAGACAATAAAAACTAGATAAAATTGTAACTTGCGAGTTGGATATTATTATTAGTTGAAGAAAATGGCCTTAGGGATTCATGACACAGTAGACAGAACTCATTTAAAACAGGACTGAGAATGTCCGCTTGTAATTCATAGCATTGCCCTGTGAATATGTACCTCTTAAGTGTTGTGTCTTTGTCTCAAATCTCTTTTATTCGTACTGTGGTTCCAAGTTTAACCAGTAATCTTGACATATGCATGTCAGTAAATTTGCTTTCCAGAGGGGTGTAAATGACTTTATGAGTTAAGAGAATCTTATGTATTAGACTTCAATTTGGGAAGTAAAGTTTTAGACGAGATTTTAAGAGGACTAAGAGAATTTCATAAATGTTTATAAGCTTGATTTATTAGGTTTACAGGATTGAATAAGAGTTTAGAAAGATTTTGCCTGATAGGTTCACCTTGTTGGGCATTTTAAAATGCTTTAGTATAAGTATATTAAATGCCACTAGGTTTAAAACATTTAAGGAAATGAAATTTTTATTTTTAAAAAGAGAAAGTCCAGCATAATGTATAAGAGCATGGACTCTGGAACCAGATTGTGAAGGTCAGGGGTCAGCAAACAGGGGTCAGCAAGCCTAGAGCTTGTCTATGTACAGTCTGTAAGCTAAGAGTGGTTTCGATATTTTTAAATGGTTGGAAAAAATAAAAAGAATAATATTTTGAGACATGTAAAATGATATAAAATTCACATTTCAGTGTCCATAAAAGTTTTATTGGAATACAGCTATGCTAATTTGTTTATGTATTGTCTACAGCTGCTTTCATGGAATAACAGCAGAGCCGAGGAGTTGTGTCAGCGACTGCAAGGCCTACAAAGACAAAAACATTTACTGTTTGGTTCTTTATAGATAAAGCTTATGACCCTGGTATAGGTTCAAATCACAGTTTTGCAACATGAGTATACGCTTGGGCAAGTCACTTAGCTTCTCTGTGTCTCAATTTCCTCATCTGTAAAATGGGGATAATAATAGTTGTTATTACTAAGTTACTGTGAAGATTAAATGAATCAATATTTGAAAAATACCCAGAATAATGCCTGATACATAGTAAATACAATATAAGCATCTAAATTCATATTGTTAAACTTGATTTAATCAAACATTAAAGAGTAAGTAAAAAGGATTATTTCATTTAATAAAAATATTTTTATAAATATAATTTATAAATTGAACCTGGATTAACAAAATCTAGAATTTTATATGTAGAACTTCGATAAACTAAATATTAAACACTGAAGTGTCTTAATTAGTCCTTTCTTAGCACCAGAGTCCTTCTTGGACTTGTGAGTCAAGTTTATGTCAAGAAGTCTATGGAGTAGGAGACCAAACTGGGAGATAGGAGTGTATAATGGGTAGGTATTTGGAGTTATGTTTGGACTAAATTTTGACTTCCTAGCTGTGATTTTGGATGTCTTATCTATAAAGTAGGGTTAGTAATACTGATTTCATAGGGGCATTATGAAGATTATAAGCACTACTGCACATAAAGTGTTCAGTGCAATGCCTAGATTTTAGTAAGCATTCAATAAACATCAGTTATTATCATTTCCCCACTGGGTACATAATGATTTATTGCTAATCAGTTATTACTCTCCTAGCAGAACAGAAAGTTATGTGTGTGATACGGTTTGAGTGGTACTGGGGAGTCCTCCTTGATTTTCTGAAATTCTACCATATTACATGCTTTCAGTTACACATTGCCCTCTCCAGGGATCCTCTTTTTGCAAGTATGTACTTCCCAGAGGGCATCCCTTCCTCTTCGGAATGGTTTATTTTATTAGGTACCAGGTATTTGCTTTACAATGGTAGCCTGAGAACAGTGAACATGAAATGGATAGGATTTGTGTACAAGGAGAAAAAAGGGTATGGGGTTAGGGCCTCTGAAAGATGGTGGAAAGGTAAAGAGACATTTTGCACAATTTTCAAGCCTGTCCGTCTTTCTGTTCCCCTGAGGTGTCAGAGCAGTTTCTTTGCCTTCTCAGAAATAAGTATACGCAGCCACGTACCTCTGGTCCCCTGCCGCCTCCATCTTTGAAATCTGCAGGACAGCCAGAAAACAAACCTGGCCCAGGGCGCCACCTGCTGTCTATCAGTCTCCTCTCCGGCACCCTGGGCTGCGCTGGGACTTTTGACCTTTTGGCTCTAGCCCATCCTTGCTTACCTACCAGCAGCCCAGAGCACCTCCTGCCCTTCTTCACGACATCAGGACTCCCTTCATTTTGGAGACAGGTGAGATTTCAGGGTTTCTCAGTGACCTTGAGGTTTGACACCAGACCCAATTCTGTAGTAGATGGTGGGGCCTGAGGCTTAATCTATGATTAAAAAACGTTTCTTGCATCATGTCTATGCTTTCCTAGTTTGGACCAGTGGGAATAATACCACCACGGTGACCTGGACAAGTAGTGAGGAAGGAGGAAAGAGGAGTGACTCACTGTGCACCTTCCCTGTAGGTTACCAGCTTGAGGTCTCAGGATGCATTGGACTCTATTTTAGTCTCTGGAATTTGTCATCATCCAGTGCTATTTTCCTCATTACGTAGATGTGGCAGAGGGATTGGGGGCAGGCCTTTGTCTCCATGGACATTATGACAGTCCCGCTAGAGGCAATTTGGAAGGGGGCAGGCCTAGAAGGCTAGAAAGTAGGCCCCCGATTTGACCCTAGCAACTCCCGTGTCAAGGCCTTTATCTGAAACAGGCCTAGAAAGGGCAGGAATCCCCTTGAGTCACAGTGCACCTCCGGGGGAGAACAAGAATGAGCTGAGCCCAGTATCCCGAAACCCTGGCTTCGCCAAAGCTCAGGGAGCCCCTCCTAGCTCCATTGTTCTTTGGGCTTTCCATCAAACAAGTCCTAGAGTCCGCGATCCTTTTAAGAACTCTGAGTCGACATCGACGACTTCCCCTTTAAGACTCACGGTTCCTCCTGTCACGCTGCGTCGCAGTCTTAAGGCCCCGCCCCTTAAAACAGTTTACGCGACTCAGCGACAGCAGCGCGGCGGTCACGGCCCCTTTAAGCCTGAGCCCCTCCCCTGGCTCCCAGTCCCCCTCCTTTCCTTTCCCCCTCCAGCCGGCACCTGGTGCCCCGGCGGGTCGTGCGGCGCGACGCGCGGCGGTGAGCGGAGGGCCTAGGGGGCGCGAGGACATATTCCGGGTCTTTCCCCATCCTTGCCTTGTTCTCGCGGGTCCTGGAGGCAGCGCTGGAGCTGCGACTGGGGCGCGGGAGATGGGGTGGTCCGGAGCGCCAGAGGGGTGGGCCCGGACTGGCGGACCTGGGGGAGGGGCTCAGGTGACACTGGGTGAGGGGATGGCCCCACGCGGTGCTCGTCCGAGGACAGGGAGTGTAGGGGACTGGTATTACGGTCAGGCGGCGTTCCCACTCTTCCCTGCTTGGCAAGTGCCCCGCTACAGCCCGGTTGCGGAATTGTCCCCACGTAGTCTCCTTGAGTCCAGGCCCCTCGGTGCTGGGCGGTTGTCGCCCAGTCCTGCCGCCGCCTGAGACCGCAGTCATAGAGGCCTCTGGAGAGGCCCCAGCTGGAAGCAGTGGCCTTTGGGGGCGGCAGGAGGGCATCGGTCCCCTCTCCGACTCCTGGCAGAGGTGGGGGCCACAGCAAAAGGCACAGAGATGGAAGGTGGCCAGTGGCTAACAACCTGGGATAGTTATCTACTCGTCTCCCCAGATCTGGCCTGAGTTGGGGTTGGGGAAAGGTATGACTACTGGACCTCAGTTCCAAACCTTCTCTGCCCATCAGAGCGCTGGCGGTCACCATGGCAATGCGGGAGCTGGTGGAGGCCGAATGCGGGGGTGCCAACCCGCTCATGAAGCTGGCGGGGCACTTCACCCAGGACAAGGCCCTGCGTCAGGAGGGGTTAAGGCCTGGCCCCTGGCCCCCAGGAACCCCAGCCTCCGAGGCGGTGAGTGTTCCTGAGGTGGAAAGCCCAAGTGGTGGCTTGGGATACTTTCTCCATTGTGTTGCAAATAGTAATATTTACCACTTAATGAGTGTTTACTAAGCAGTGTACTAAACACTGTACATCTTTACATTGATGAAGGCATCCATTTTATAGATGAAGAAACGGAGGCTCAGAGAAGTTTTGTGACTTGCCCCAGGTCATATAAATGGCAGAGCCGGAATTTTAACCAATGTTTGAGTTGTGTGTCTGGTCTTCACCACTGTACCATATTGTCTCCCCTTTCTCTTCTGTCCTAGGTCTCTAAGCCTTTGGGGGTGGCCTCTGAAGATGAGGTAAATATACCAGTCTCTTCTATTGCATTTTTCATTTGCCCATTGTTTTTATTTTAAACTTTGCTCACCCTTATTTCAGTCTTTGGACTTTCCTGACCAAATGAAATTTACCTTAGCCCTCTTGTTTTTTTAAAATGTATTCTTTGAGTATTTCCAAATCTATAGTTTCTGTGTTTTCCTTCCCTTGTGTTTGACATGAATATCTCCCATCCAGTAGGTCCATCTCTTCATTTCACCATCTCTCTTCTAACAGTTGGTGGCTGAGTTCCTCCAGGACCAGAGTGTACCAGTTGTATCCCGTGCCCCTCAGACCTTCAAGATGGATGACCTCCTGGCAGAGATGCAGGAGATTGAACAGTCAAGCTTTCGCCATGCACCCCAGAGAGGTGGGTCCAGAGTCTGGTGGAAAGGGAGAGCACCATTTTCTGTGCAGATAGGGCCAAGAGAGCTTCATATTTGGATGCTGCTGGGACTGGGGAACTGAGATGCACAAGGAGACAATTTTCATGTGCACTCAGGCACGATAGAATGATATGTATTTCTTAGTGTTCTCTCTCTCTCTCTCTCTCTCTTAAGCCCCTGGTGTGGCAGACTTGGCCTTGTCTGAGAACTGGGCCCAAGAGTTTCTTGCAGCTGGAGATGCTGTGGATGTAACTCAGGATTATAATGAGACTGACTGGTCCCAAGAATTCATCTCTGAAGTTACAGGTGAGGCTCATCATGGTAAAATCTAAAATAGTTCCTATGGGGCAAAGTTCTATACTGTTACCCTAATTCATCTTAGGATATAGAGAGATTTCAGCTGCTTATGACTTTTCTGTACTCTTTGACTCATTTCTATGGCGTATGGAACCTGATTTCCCTTAGGTGATAATAATAGAGAATTGAAAGTTATATTAAACAAAGGATTAGGTTTGAACTGGATAAGAGGGGTGTGTGTGAGAGAGAGAGAGACAGAGAGAGACAGAGAGAGACAGACAGAGAGACAGAGAGACAGAGAGACAGAGAGACAGACACACGAGGAGTTATGTTAAATTCTTTGTTACCTGGAACTTTATTGCTATGGTTTGGTGGAAAGATTAGGTAGATGGCGGTGTGGCCCAGGAAGAGAGAAATATTTAGCATAGCCCATGAAATTCTGGCATTAAGTCGTCTTGAACAGGGTTGGGCCTTGGAGAGTAGAATTGTTGAGTTCAAGGGCTTGAGATATAAGGTCTTGGAGGATAAAGACCATACCTTAATCATGATAATAAAAATTAATAATAATAGCTAATTTTTACTATGTTTAAGACTTTGTATGAAGTACTTTAAATACATTATCTTTTTAATCCCATGAGAACTTTGAGATAGTTATTGTTTTTATTTCTAGTTTATAGATAAGAAAACTTTGCCCAAGGTGACAGCTTTGTGAATGGTGGAGTTAGGATTTGACTCTGGGTTTGAATGATTCCAGACCATGTGGGTTTAACTATTATGCAGTACTGCCAGGCCTGCAACTTCAGCTCTTTAGGTCTCAGCCAAATTTTCCCTATTTGAGAGTGTCCCATGCTCACTGCATCTTTTGAGATTGATTTTTCTCCCCCTAAGCTGATCTGATTAGGGGCATGGGAGAAGGGCATTCTCTTCAGTTTTTCTTTTTCCCAATTACTCTCAAAGAGAACCATTGTTAGCCTTTTTCCAATTTAAGAAATCAAGAATAACATGAGATACAAATGGAGAAAGTTACAAAGATTCTAGACTCTCATGGTGCTCACGTCATCATAGTTCCTGAATTTTCTGGAGAGGGTTAATGAGACCTAATTGGTTTCTCCCCTCATCATTTTTATTCTCCTAAAGATAGGGCTTCCTTCACACAAGAGAAAAACCCCAAAATCTAATAGCAAAAGCTCACCTTTAATAAAAGCTACTAGTCTCTTTTATAATGACTGCCTTTCCTTCCCTTAAGTTGGAGTTTAAGGTTAACAGGAGGTGCTCTTGGTTTCATTAATAGTGCTAAGTATGTTATATTCTTAAACCCATTTGATCTCTACGGTAACACTTATAAGGTAGGTACTCCTTCCCCATTTTATGTATAAAGAAACTAAGATTTAGAAAGGTTAAATACTTTGTCCAAAATCATTCAGTAACGGAGATGATGTTCAAACTCTCATGTCTGTTTGATGCTAGGCTCCATCTTAGAACCATTATACTATCATTGAGAATCTTTTCTGTGGAATTACCTCAAGTGAAAATCTGAGCAGTAATAGACTCCCCACTAGACTGAAACTCAGTTTCCAATAAAAACCTTAGACTTAAGTGCTATCTCTTATCACAGAGAGACTTTTCTTATAATGTGTGGGCATCACTTATTTTTCATAACTCAAAATAAAATCATTGCTACTGCAAGCATTGAGATTGATGAGATTTTTGTTACAATACTTGAATTGCTTGCAATTAGTGAAATCTTCCTTAAGTTATAATTGAAAAACAACATTAGAAAAACACATTAGACCTCTTTGGGATATCTCTTTCTTTTGTTATATGCATTCTTTTGTAACTGCCTGCTTCACAGGCAGGGACATGGGAAGCTAGAAAGGGAAGTTGAGCTATTTGGGGTCTGCCTTCATAAAAATGTCCTATCGCAGTAGTATATTGCTTTGAATGTAGTGCACCTTCAGTATTTATTGAATGAATGAAATGAGATTTGGGAGAAAGAGCTCAAGGAAATTGATTTTCTAGTAATTAACTTTTTTATTATCCTCATAACATTTGCGGATATTATATTGATGATATAAGTTACCTATTACTTTATGGATAAGTAGACTTTGAGATGAGAGGATATGTTGTTAAATCCTTATTTTCAAATCTCCATTGTTAAGATTCTAGAATTGTTTAAAAAGAACCTTGAAGTTTAGTTTTTTTCTTGTTTCAGTGTTTTCTTTGGAAATAATTATAGTTTCATTGGAAGTTGCCAAAAATGTATAGAAAGGCTCTGCATATCTTTCACTCTGTTTTCCCCAATGGTAATATTTCGTATAACTGTTAGTTATGCACAATATCAAAATCAGGATATTGCTGTTGGTACAATCCGCAGAGCTTTTTAGATTTCACCAATTCAACATGTCCTTATTTGTGTGTATGTTTATATTTTTCTGTGATTTTGTCATGTGTTGATTTGTGTAAGCACCACCACAATCAAGATGTAGAATTATTCGATCACCACATGAAGCTCATTTTCTAGTCTGCCATGTTTCTTGATGGAATCCCCCCACCCCTTAATCTTATGGGCTAAAAAATTCTCCATCTCATGATTATTCAGCTCTAGGAATGAAATACATCTTTAAGGAGTTTTGAATTTAGAGAGCCTCAGCTAACTTGGTATATGAGGTTCATATGATAATCTAGAAAGATAAACTTGCACTTTCAAAGGAAAAGCAGTGGGCAGCAGTAGCAGAAGATGAATGCCATAGATCTCCCCTGGATGGCAGAGGTAGAGGCTATGGAATAGAAGGAATAATGTTCTCCTTACGTTGTTTTCTACTTTTGGTGTGGGTTTGCCCTGAGCGGACAGCTATGATAATAATAATAGCTAATATTTGTTACTTTGTATTTTATGTATGCATTATCTCATTTGGTCTTCACAACAGTCCCTGTAGGGTAGCTATAATTATCTCTATTTCATAGATAAGGAAGTGAAAATGTAGAGGGTTAAGTAACTTGTCTGAAGATACACAGTGAATAAGTCATGCAGTTGGGATTTGAGTGCACGTAGGATGACTGTGAACCTACATTCTTTACCACTGTGCTTTTTAGCAAATGCAGAAACTTTCATGGGGATAGGTAGGAAGTTCTAAGTTTTTATCTTTTGAGCTTAGAGTAGATGTGCTCAGATGGAATGAGCACACAATGAGAGCTGTATGAGGTGAACATTCTGAATTGGATATTTGGTTTCTAGATTGTTGGTTCTAACTCTGCTAATCTCTGTGACCCTAGGACAGTCCTTTCCCCTCTGCAGGCCTTAGTTGCTTCAATTTCAGAGGTATCCAAAAGGATCGGATTTTCTGTAAGAATTTTTCAAAAAATATTGTGAAGGCCAAGTAGTGTTCTTTTGGTTATTTTATTTTGACTTCTTTGTTGAAGCAGGTTCTCAATGCCAGAAAATTTTGCATCTTGTGGCTGATATGACCAATACCAAATTACAGCTATTTGGAGATGACTTTTCTTACCTCTGGGATTTGCTTCTAATCTACCTCATGTATGTTTTAAAGTCCAGGTGCTTTATATTTCTCTGTTGCTTCTTGCTCTTGAGAGGAGCTTTCACAGAAACGGTGCTCTATAATTCAAGGAGCACTTGCGGCCAGAGTATGCTTCTGCAAAACACTCTAGTTGAGAGTAAGGCGTGACTGGAGAGTGAGGAGGGACTGGTTACTTTTCAACAGAATGGGACAAAGGAAAGGGGAGGTATTATAAAGTCTATTTAAGTATTAAACATCTCCTTATTAGGTCTCTATTCTTGAGCCAACAGTCTAGTTGGGGCAAAGGAAAGAGAAATGTTGCCTGTAAGAACTAATGAGAGAAATCAGGGTATAAATGTTGAGAGCCCTTGAAATTAAGAGAAAGAATTTATGATTAAAAAAATGGTCAACTCTTTTATTATATTAGTAATATATTATTTCTTTATAAGTAGGTGTACTCTGAGAGTCTTGATTCTTTTTTTTTTAGATTTTGACATTACTTTCTCAGATGTTGAGATTACTTTGTTGAAATTATTCAGGCAAAGTTTCAATTAAATGGAATATAAAGTTCTAAACACTAATACTGAGGGGATGATTATGCCTTCTCAGTGTTAAAAGCAATGACAAATCTTCAAATTGGAAACAAGACAGGATGACTGTTGTAACATCTGGTTTGAAAAGATGTGGATACAGAGCAGAAGGAATGAGCACTGCAGGTTCATGCTTTCTCTATGTTTATTCATTCTTTAGGGCCTGTTTGAATAGTCTCCTTGCCCCGCTCCCTTTTTTCCTGGCCCCAGAATAGTAAAGGGCAAAGTCCTGGAGGTTGAGAAACAATTCAGCCCCCTCATTCGATCTGTCGCCCTTGTTCTGATGTTGCACCAGTACCCTTTGCCACTAGAGCTAAGACAGTTTTGGAATTAAGTCTAAAAATCATAGCCCTTAAAACTAATCAAAAGTGACTTAAGTCAGAATTATGTTTATCCCGGGGGGATGGGGACATGAGGGAGCCTTCAAGGGAACTGTAAAGTGTTTTATATCTTGATCTGAGTGGTGGTGATTTGAGTGTATTTATATGTAGAAATTAATGAAGTGGTCTACTTATGTTTGGTACACTTTATGTACTTTCACGTTTGTATGTTACATCTCAATTAAAAAATGAAAAAAATAAATATCCAGTGGGAAGAGTGGACCCATGTATCTTTTAATTCTAGCCCAGCATTCTGCTTCTCAGATTCTCTTGGTAGGTATATTAAGATGAAATATGAGGCTCCTTTCGTTGGGAGGGTGTGAACTCTGTGGATGGAGAACAGACCAGAGATTTGGTCAAGGAACAGGAGCTCTTCTGTTCTTTCTTAGCTTGTCGCTGCTTCCCTGCAGCACCTTCAAGGAAGGTGGAGGCCCTAGTGCCTGCTATTTTTTCTTTTTTTTTTTTTTGAAGTCTCTGGCACTTCGTGCAAAAGGGTTTGGTCCTTACTCTTTTCCTGAGCCTCCTTGTTTTGTTTCTTGTCCTCAGCTCAGTAAATTTCTAGCCCGGGACCTTTGGGGATGTTGTTTGGATATTGAAAATTTAGTAGTATATATATATTTTTTTGACCAGGGGTCAGTGATGAATAAGATTTCATCTGCTTTGGCTTGATTAAATTAGGACTGTCTTTTTGTCTGATCCCTCACTGAATCCTGTGTGATTTCCCCAACTCTCTATTGCTTGTAGACCCCTTGTCTGTGTCCCCTGCCCGCTGGGCTGAGGAATATCTGGAGCAGTCAGAGGAGAAGCTGTGGCTGGGAGAGCCTGAGGGAACAGCTGCCACTGATCGCTGGTGAGTGCAGCTGCTGCTTTCTGGATGGATCCCTGTGAAAGGAGGATTAGACAGTTTTCCCAGCCTCTCCCAACCTTCTTCATTCACATGTCCAAACCAACTCATATCCCCTTATTTTCTACATTAAGGTTTCCACTTGTATTATGACCCCTATGAATTTATGTCTCAAATATAATTGGGTCAAGATTTCTAACTATCCTAACCAAAAGTTTGTAAATTTGCCTTAGGTACCCTGTTCCCTTTTTAATTTGGAGTCTGTCTATTTCTTCTTTCTGCAAAGATGTGTTTTGGAAACAGAGAGGTAAAAGGATATAGCTAGTGCTTTGTAGGTCCTCCGCAAGAGAGTGGAATAGGGTCACCCTCTTATCCTCCATAGGAACTGTAATTGCTGTGGGCTGGGAGTGGAGAATAGCATGGGGAAGGTGATGGCTGACTAATGTGTAAAATTAGTTTGTTCTTATCTGTTCCAGGTCTGATGAATATCATCCTGAGGAGGACCTGCAGCACATGGCCAGTGACTTTGTGGCCAAAGTGGATGACCCCAAATTGGCTAACTCTGAGGTGAGCCACACTCCACTACTGCTTTGCCCAGCACAGCTGGTCTTAGAAGTCAGGGGTCTTGCTTTTCTTACCCAGGTTTAGTTTAAACAGGAGATGAGATCCTAGGTCCATTCCTTCTTTCCTGGAGAACAGAGATCTAGGATCCCGCCTCTTCCTTCTAACATTCTTTCCCTCATTTCCTTGCCTGCTAACCCTTTCTCTTTTCTGTGTCTTCTCAAATCTTTAGAGCCAGAAATCCCTTCTTTTTGCTCTCTGTGTTTGCAGGGTCTTTAGCATATCTTGTCTGCAGCTAGAGATGGTCAGGGGGAGGAGTAAGTGCAGGCTCCTGTTGGGCACGGTTGAGAGTGCACACCTGGAAGTTCTCTCCCGAGTGGCCTATGTGTGTCTCTGTGCCCCAGTTCCTGAAATTCGTGCGGCAGATTGGCGAGGGGCAGGTGTCCCTGGAGTCCGGTGCAGGGTCGGGCCAAGCTCAGGCAGAACAGTGGGCAGCAGAGTTTATACAGCAGCAGGTAGGACATTGTCACTTCCCAGTCCCACTTCAGAGCCAGCTGGTGCCTAGGCCTTGGGTTCAGTGTTCAGTGGTCCCAGATGGGGAAGAGATTTTATTGCCAGCTTGTATTGGTAGCATCCAGGTCCTGAGTGGGTGGGAAAAAGATTCTGAGAATGTTCTCAGAATTGTCCAGGTTGGTGGTATTTAGTTGGTGTTTAGCGGGTGGAACGTTGGTGGTGGTGTGACCAGGCCTTCTCTGTCACAGGGTACATCAGATGCCTGGGTTGACCAGTTTACGAGACCAGTAAACACATCTGCCCTTGATGTGGAATTTGAACGAGCCAAATCGGCTATAGAGGTGAGAGCAGATAGTGCAGGAACAGACACTGCAAAGGGGAAAAGACTCCATCGGAGAGAGTGGGTGTGTTCACCTCAGAGATGATGAATGTCATCTGTGTCAGACTTGCTTGGGATGGGGCGGGTGCCTCCTCCAAATGCCATTCCTGGGCATCAACTCAGATTAAATCAGATTCTAGGAGTAGGATCTAGGAATCTGCATTAAAAAAAACTCTCAAGATGATCTTAAACACATTGAAATTTAAGGACTACTGCTTTAGGGAGCTGAGGGTGGAGTGGAGTGGTCATGATGGATCTCCTTTTTCTATCTTGTTCCTTTCTTTACAGTCTGATGTCGACTTCTGGGACAAGCTGCAGGCCGAGTTGGAGGAGATGGCAAAACGGGAAGCCGAGGCTCACCCCTGGCTTTCTGAGTATGACGACCTCACAACCGCTTCCTATGATAAGGCAAGAGCTGGTTTTTCAGGTTGCAGTATTTTCTTGTTTTGTTGTTTTTCCTTTAATTCTGAATTTGGGTACCCACTTCTAGTTAATTATTTTTTTGAGGCCCCTTTCCATGAAAAGAAGTATAAAACATTCTCTTGCTTCTATTGTCCTCTAGTAATTGAGATTATGCTTTATTCTTAGGATATAAAGGTTAACAGTAATAGACCACCTTTGTCAAATAACAATGATACGGTGACATAATACCTGTGATAGATGTTTGCACATAATATATTAAGAGCATAGACCAAAGAGCTCTGCTTTGGAGGTTGAGAACATTTTGAGAAGATTGATAACTCCTTTGGTAGAGAGTGGTAGTTGGTAGACTGTCTTTGTGCCTCCACATTTTAAAATCTATTTACTTTTTGAACTCACAGGTTTATTTTACATTCTAATCTCTTCCTGTATATACTAACCACTTGCCCCAATTTAGGGTGTTTTCAAAGAATTACGCTAAATAACTTAAATGTTAGGAAGGTTTTCCAGCAGTCAGTGGTGAAAGATGATCAAATTTTGCATATAGCATATATTTTTAATTTAGAAGCATATGTTATTTCAGGGATATCACTGTGAAAAAATATTACTTGTGAATTGTAGGATATTTGAGGTTGTGGTTAATAATTGAGCTGCTGAGTTGCAGCATGATGGGGAAGGGAGAGACTTGCTTGGCTTTGTAAAAGGCAAACCAGGGACTGGGGAGGTGAGGAGTGATGTCTTTTCCTCAGCTCAGATCTGGTCGGGAAAGGATTCTGGAGCTAGAACCTGAGCCTGAGATGTAAGGCGGGATGCTGGAGATAGATCTTGACATAAGGGAGCAAAGATAGAGAAGAATAAAGTTCAAGATAACTTAAAAAAGGCTAGGATTTGAAAGCCATTGGCAAATCAGCCTAGTACTAGGAAAAAATGTGATTTTGTTTATCATCCGAACCTGATTTCCTGAGAGCTCTCCTGTGATGTAATAGAAAAGAGAGCTGGCTTCTTGAGACCCTGCTGTGTATTTTGCCATAATAAGAGTTTCTTCTATAGAATTCTAATGAGGAGGAACTAAAGGAAATACTTGGAGATGATACTTTTATTAATTTGTATTAACAAATCTGATAACTTGCATAGACTCAGTCAACTTATAAATGGCAAGTTAGAAAACTTTAGATAAAAGTTTACATGCTTTTGATAAATACAGACATAGCACTAGTTTCACGTGAGCAGCATTTCCTCTTAGCTTTTTTTAACTCCTATATTAATGACATCTAGGCGGAATAAATTTTTTAATTCAAAACTTAAAAATATACTTATGTTTTTATATTTTTAAACCCTATTTGATACCACTGATACCTTGGGATATTATAAAATTAGGATTAGAAACATTTGCATTAATATGCCACAAAAATGTGCTGTGCTTTTATTACTCTCTAATAATGATCAATTCAGATTTTATCTTATCTATTTTGCTTCTTAAACCTCCATTGTTATTATTTAATTTTTTGTCACAAATAATTTGCATCTGATGACTTTTAACTTTCTGATAAGTTGTGTTTCTGGTTTTTCTGCAGTTGCACAAAAACAGTGAAAAAGGGCCTCAACTCATGTTTTTGTTATGTACAGTTTCATTCTGATTTGTCCTTTACTGCATTTACCGTGCCTGGTGTTTTGCATCTGGTCATTGCGGTATGCTGTTTTGTGATAGTAACCTCCAAAAGGAACATTTTATTTGCTTGTCCCAAGCCATACAGCTTATTAGTGACTCCCATTTTACCGTATTACTTCTCCGCCTAACACGAAATACCAGTAGACGAAGCTTTGCACATAGCATCATAACTCTTCCCTCAAATGAGAAATCCTCAGCTGGAGGGGAACAGTGTCTTTCTGCAGCGTTTTCTGTCCTCAGGATTTTAGGATCTAGCGTTCATTTACTCTCAGATACAGATTAATATTAATAACTTTTAAGAATGAAATTGGGGAATAAATTAAAATTTTCAAAGTGTTCGAACATGTTATCCCATTAGTGTGCACAGTGAGACCATGAGCTAGGTAAGAGTTGCATTTGAATGCAGGGCCTCTGACTCCAGATTGCCTTTCCTTTATATGTCATCACACTATTGCAGAATGCTAGGAAATGCCCTTTGAATAGCTAAGGAGAGCTTATCTCATTACTATAAGCAAGTCCTGTTACGATGTGTTCTGTCCAGTGGTGAGAAGTCAAGGATGTGGATATACATGCCTCTAAAGACTTCCTAAAATAAGCTTATTCCCAGCATGGATCAGAGTTTGTAGACTAGTCTAGCTTTCTAGTTATTGTGAACAGGAGATAGCAGCATGAGTACAACACTGAATGATTTTACTGTAGTCATAGATCTCCTTTATAATATGGACAATTTGCCAGCATTTATTCAGATACTTTTTTGGAGGCCTTCATCTTCTTCTCCACTTCTGTCTTGGTTGTCATCTCTCATTTCTGCTGCTCCCTGTCATACTGGTTTCTCACTTGGCTTGTCTTCCTTATAGGGGTACCAGTTTGAGGAGGAGAACCCCCTGCGTGACCACCCCCAGCCTTTTGAGGAAGGGCTGCGGCGACTTCAGGAGGGGGACCTGCCAAATGCTGTGCTCCTTTTTGAGGCAGCCGTGCAGCATGATCCTAAGCACATGGAAGTGAGTGACTCATTATTCTGACTACAAATTAGAGGCCCCAAAGAATGGTGTAGATGGATTAGGGCCTGGATGATGGCCTGGGGTGGGAGGTGAGAGTGAGATGGTGAGTGGGGGAAGCCAGAGGAAGGGAAGATAGAAAGGTGAATACATAGGTGATGGAATCTGTGAACTTCTCTCTAGGCTTGGCAGTATCTGGGTACCACCCAGGCAGAAAATGAACAGGAACTGTTAGCCATCAGCGCACTGCGGAAGTGAGTACACCGAAAGGTGGGGTGAGTTGCTTCTAGGACTCTGCAAATAGCCTTTAGAGCGAAAGGAGCCCAGACCCAGATCCTTCTTTCCTTTCTGGCTGCTAACAAAAGTGTTTCTCATGATTGAAACTAAGGTTTGGAGTGAATTAGAGATAATTGGTTGCATCCTTTCAACAGCTTTTGGTTTTATTTGTGGGACCCTGGCTGTTTCCCTGGCAGCTAAAATGTTCTCCTTCTAAGATCTGTAACTTTATTAATAACTTAGATACAGAGGATTTCTTCTATATCTTCATCTTAGGGAGTTGGTGGGTGAGGCCATTGTGATTGTGCGTTCCAGAACTTGGCTTGGATCCCGTGGTGCTGACGGGTGCTAGTGTCACTGCGTTACCGGCTCTGCCCATCTCTGTCCACACAGGTGTCTGGAGCTAAAGCCAGATAACCGGACAGCACTGATGGCGCTGGCTGTCAGCTTCACCAACGAGTCCCTGCAGCGACAGGCCTGTGAAACCCTGCGAGACTGGCTGCGCTACACACCAGCCTATGCCCATCTGGTGGTGTCTGGGGAAGAAGGGGCGAGTGGGGCAGCACTGGGCCCCAGCAAGCGCATCCTGGGCTCTCTGTTGTCTGAGTGAGTGAGGAGTTCCTGGGATGAGAATGGGAACCTGATTAGGAGGAGAACCTTGATTTTGGAAGTTTGGATAGATTGAGACTTAAGGGTCTAAGAGTGGGAGGGGAGACCCAGGGTCCACTTAAAGGAGGTCGGCCTTCTACAGTGTAATTCTGGGATGAGACAGAAAAACAGGTTTCTAACTTGGAATTAGAGTAGGAGAGGTGACTGATATGTGATTGAATTTCAGGGATATGATTGAATAAATAAGGAATTATTTCGGAGGGGTAGGCATATAGACATATCCATCTACATTCTTTTTTGCGTTTTTTTTTCAGCTCCCTGTTTCTTGAAGTGAAAGAGCTTTTCCTGGCAGCTGTGCGCCTGGACCCTACGTCCATTGACCCTGATGTACAGTGTGGGCTGGGAGTCCTTTTCAACCTGAGTGGGGAGTATGACAAGGCAGTGGACTGTTTCACAGCTGCCCTCAGTGTTCGTCCCAATGTGAGCCTCAGGGGAGGAATGGAAATAGGACATGACTGTACCCTAAGGAGAAATCATTTGTTGGGACCTTTGGAGTCATGTGATATTTCATTCCAATGTTCTATGTAGTGATTACTTTGGGAGAATTGGGAAAAGAAGGGAATATAGGGTCATCTGCCCTTAAGGGAGTCTGCATGGAGCGAGAGTGGTTATATTGTGGCCACATAATGAACTGTTGAGGAGAAAGGAATGGGATCATAACAAAAGTTAGCCAAACAGCGTGTTGAACTGGAGGGAGGAATGGGCAGAATTTGATCTGAGCCTGGCTCATGACCCTGACCCTTCTCCATCTCTATCCCAGGACTACTTGCTGTGGAATAAGCTAGGGGCCACCCTGGCCAATGGAAACCAGAGTGAAGAAGCAGTAGCTGCATACCGTCGGGCCCTTGAGCTACAGCCTGGCTATATACGGTCCCGCTATAACCTGGGCATCAGCTGCATCAACCTTGGGGCTCACCGGTGAGCGTATCTATTGAGTAATGAATGAATGAACTCTTTCTCCCTGCCTTTGGCCCTAACTCCTCATTCTCCTGTTACTTGACTAACCAACCCCAGCTTTCTTTCTCCCCATGCCAGCTGACCTACCTCCTTCCTTGGTGTTCTTCTCACCAGCTCTCATTCCTCTTCCCTACAGGGAGGCTGTGGAACACTTTTTGGAGGCCCTGAACATGCAGAGGAAAAGCCGGGGCCCTCGGGGTGAAGGGGGCGCCATGTCAGAGAACATCTGGAGCACTCTGCGTTTGGCATTGTCTATGTTAGGCCAGAGCGATGCCTATGGGGCAGCTGATGCCCGGGATCTGTCTACTCTCTTAGCTATGTTTGGGCTACCCCAGTGACAGTGGGATGGGTTGCCCTGTGAGTGTCTGCCTGGAGGGGTCCCTGCTTTGGATGTGACTCCCTCTCCCCAAATGGGCCTACCAAGGGGGTGGGCTGATGACCATAAGTGGTACAGCCTCTCAGGAGCTGCCTCAGTGTAGAGTGGGTGGTCTGTGTTCTAGTTCCTACATAATTGTAGGAAAATGAGCTGTGTTGTCTCTGAGACCCTTGGTAATTCAAGGGCTGCACATCCAGCTACAGATTTCTCTGCTCGTCATGGTCTTTCTTGGTGCTGCTTTTTGGATAGGACCCAGAGATATAGGGTAACTGTTGTCATCAGCTGCCATTTCTGATAGAGTCAACCACATTTGTAATGTCTGTTCTTTCCCCCACTTTTACTGGGAGTTGATAAACCGTACAGCTTCCTTGGGCAGCGTGTGTAGGAGGTTCTTCTATTATGTGCCTCCGTGGTGACTATATCTATGATGGGATGTGTCAGGAGTTGGCCTTTTTGATTTAAATGTTGATTTGGCTCAGCAGAGCTGCTGAGTTTTGATAAGGGTGCTTATAGTTCTGTCATTCTTGGACCTCTCCTGGCCTTCTCGGGTGCCCTGGGAATGATGCTGTATGCAGTAATGCTGGCATCATTATTGTGGGGGAATGTAAGAGCTGCTTGAGTCAGTGTTAGGGTGTGGGGTAGGAGGAAGGCTCATTGTAGAGTGAGCCTAGAAGAAACCAGATGGGATCAGATCAAGGGCTCTGTGCTGAGGCCTTTGGTAAGAGGACAGAGCAGTAGGATGAGGGATCCGATGAGTGCAGCAGGGTCTGCTCCTCTTAGGCCTGCGAGTAGGGATGGAGCTAGAAAGCACTTCTAGAAAGTTGGTTTAGAGATTGCCATCTTGCCAAATTCCTAGCAAAGAGAGAGTTCAGTGTTACCTCAAGCCTTTGCTGTACTTCTTGAAATGTTTCTAGGTGAGAGTGTGAAAAATCCCTTCCAGAAGATTGAGGGAAGATGAGGCAGCAGCTTGGATTCTTCTCGACTGTCCCCTGCTTGGGGAGCTGCACTAACCCCCAGAAATGACTGCTGAGCCTCTTGCCTTGTCTTCAGGAGCTAATGATCAGAGAGATTTCATTTTAAACTACCATGGTCCTGAGGGTTCGTCCTGAAATTTATTTTTCTTTGTATGAATATGTGTACATGATTTAAAAATAAAAATGTAAAATATTTGTATGAAGAATAAATCAAACTGACGTGGAACTGAGTTCTGCTGCCAGGCGTGATGTTGGGGGTGGGGGTTGGTGTTTGGAGGCCTTGTGCACAACAACTTTCCTCTTCTTTCTTTATCTTTCAGATTCTCATTGGTATATTGATCATCCATCCATCCAGTAATTATTAATCACCTAATACATGCTAGGTACTATGAATGAGATGGACAGCGTCTCTGTGTTCATGGAGCTTATGGCTTAGCAGGAGAGACAGACGTTTTACAATCATATGCATTTTTTATACTTGTATTCTATAAGGGAAAATACGGGGCGCTCTGTCATTGTTTGGTATTGTTTTATTGTGAATTACATGAGTGAATTTTTATAGTTTTTTTCAATGCTTAGGGCTTCTTAAGGTTTTCATTTGGTTCTATCTGGTTTTCTCAGGAACAGAGAAAGGTGGGTCACTATCCTGGGGGCATATTTTTAAATATAAGCATATTTATATTTGGTAATAAATGTTCACGGCCACGTTAGAATTAAAAGAAAATGTCTAAAAGAGAATTGGTGCAGTAAATTATCAGACATCGAATTATTGTTTAGCTGTTTAATTATATTTATGGTACATTTTTAAAGGACAGTAAATGCTAACAACAAAATGAGAAAAATTTAGCAAACTACAGGTTATCTCAAGAAAAAATACATTGAAAAGAGAATAAGGAAATATCCCAATATGCTAAAAGTGTTAAGATTATGATTTATTCCCTGCTTCGTCATATTCTGCAATTTCCTATTTATTTGTTTATTTATTTATTTATTTATTTATTTAGTCAGTCAGTCCATGTGTAATCCTTTCATAGGAGAGAAAATAAAACCATGGGAGAAGATCACCACCTAGGTGATCTCCGGCAACTGGAGTCCTGGGCTCTGAGGGGACAGGCAGTGTGAAGCCACTGGTCTGGGAGTGGGTTGGGCAGGCCGAGGCAGCAATTTTTACAGTGTAAAGATACAAAAAGGAAAAAAAATCTGGCTCTGTATATGGCTTGAGAATTGAGCTAACTACTGGTTCGAGTGAAATCTCCAGGTTTATCTGCTTTGCCTGCATTTGGTGGCACGATGGCATCCAAGACGGTGGTTTTCTTGCAGGGTCAGTGCCAGGTGCCTCGTTTGAACCCAAGTCAAATTCAGCCAGCATTTACAGAGCCACTGTCATGTGCCAGGTGCTTATTCAGGCATCATGGATACAATTCACAAGGCAGACAAGGTCCCTGCTCTTATGGCTTACATACTAGTTGAGGGAGAGACAGGATAAGGAAGCAAGTAAGAAAATTTCAAGTGGTTTGTTATATGTGCTATGAAATCAAAAAGGCATGTTGCACTAGAGATAAAGGGAAAGTTCGGGTGGTCAACATTAGGATGGTTAGGAAAGGCCTTTATCATGAGATGATCTGATCTGAGTGAGTGGGAGGATCTAGCTACGGGGAGTTCTGGTTCCAGGAGGCAAATGGGAAGGCCCTGATCTGAGGTTTAAAGCTCTACGGGAGGAGAGCAGGAACAGCAGGAGCGGGTGGACGGGTGGTCCAAAGCCATTGCAGGGAGGCTCTTTTCTATTATGGTGAAGAGTGTGAATTTTATTATAAGTTCTGCAAGAAATCACCGGAGAGATTTAAGCAGAAAAATGATGTGTGACTTAGTTGTAAAAGACCACTCTGGCTGCAGCATAAAAAATGGATCATGGGGCTGTGGAGGCTGTGGTGGGTCGGACCCGAAGCAGGCAGACCAGTTAGGAAGCTCCTGTAGTAAGCCGGGCGAGGGATGTTAGTGCCTCTGTCCAGGGTGAAGATGGAGTGGAGGGAGGGGTGGATAGCATGGAGATGTGGAAAGCCGGACAAATTTACTAACTGTATGATAGTAGAGAACTTGCTGCTGGATTAGATGTAGAGGGTGAGGGAAAGAACTGAAGGTTGACTTCTATGTTTTCGGCCTGAGCAACTGCAAGAATGGTGCTGCTCTCACCTGAGGGAAGGGAAACTGGGTGGAGCAGGTTTGGAAAGGAGAATATGAAGTTTCATACCAAACACATTAGACTGGAGGTAGAGGTGTCTTTATAGTTATTAAGTAGATAACTCAGATATATAAATGTTGGGAGAAGTCAGAGCTAGACATATAAATTTGAGAGTCTCATTTATATAGATGGTATTTAAAGCCACGAGACTAGATGTGTTTTCCTAAAGAGAAGATGTGATTAAAGAAAAAGGTATAAGGCGGAAAACCTTACTGATTGCCAGGCATTCAGGATCCGCTGAGGCAGCTGATTGTTCCTGTATATGATATGATACAAATCTGTAAACAGTGACCTTGTTTTTTTTTTTAAAATCCGAGTTGCAATTTTCAAGAAACGATTTAACTTTCAATTTTTTTTCTATTTACAGTAAGAAATGTAACTGGCAGATGGTCTGAGTTCTCAGTTCAATATGACCAGAGCATTCTCCCTATAGGTAAACTGATAGAAGGTGAAATGATTAAAAGGCTGCTTGATGAGTGAGGGAAATTAGTCTCACAGGATGTCTTAATGGCCCCAAACTCTGGCTGTTGAGGAGCCATCTCCACAATACTATCAAGCTGGCCAGACGAGGATGTAAGAATGCCAGGGCACCCTCTTCTTTAAATAGTACTTGCATGGGCATTGTCTCCTTGAGGCTCCTTTATCCTTAATTGTTTTTTAAAAAATTATTTTTAAAAATTTAAATTAAAAATTTTAGAGCAGTTTTAGGTTTACAACAAAAGTGAGAGGGAGGTACAGAGATTTCCTTTATGCCACCTGCCCTGAGAAAAGCTACAGGACGGGTACTTTTCTGGAGGGCTCTGCTAAAGAGCAGACGCTTAAGGGCGCACTCTCCTTCAGAACAAAACCGTGGAATGAGCCGTAGGCCTTGTTCAACTGCTTCTGGTATGGAAGGGAGAACACAGCTCCCGGAAAGGGACCTCTGCGGCCGGTGGGGGGATGTCCTCCACAGAGGCGTCTCAGTGCCCAGTGCCCAGGGCACAGGTGTCAGCAGTCATGTGGTGTGGGAAGGGGCTCTTTGCAAGCTGTGGCTCTGGAGACTGCAGCTTGGCAACAGAGCTGATGAGAAATTTGTGAGGGGACCCTGATGCCAGGTGTCAGGGAAAAGCAGCATGATAGAGACCGTGACAGTGGTGGGGAACCACATTGCGTATGATGGAACACTGATTGCCTTGACCACCAGTGGCATTGCAGAGGCCACTGACACCTGGATGAAGTGTTTTCCTGTGCCTGGGGAGCTGCACCTGTGTTGCTTTCATTTACCTGGGCTGGGAAGAAAGAAGAGAGTTTTGAAGCAGAACTCAACCATGGCCCATGGCCAACTGATAAGAGAATTAAAAGAGAACTTCAGCAAACAACACACCCACACCCACACCCACACCCACACCCACACACAGACACACAGGAATTCTCAAGAAGTTGCTAGTAGAGCTCAAAAGGACTTAGAACCATTAAACATGATTTTCTAAGTAAAAATGCAATACAGAAATAGAAAAGGAAGACGATCACTGTCAAGAATCAAAATAATGGTCTGAAAATCAAGCAAAAATTATAGAAAAAAAACCAAATGAAAATGAGGGAAAAGACAAGGGGATAGGAAGACAGATAAGGAAACCTAATGCACACAATATATGGAAATTCCAAAAGATCAAATGAGTAAATTAAATGAATAGAAAATGTTTCTGGGCTCAGGGCATGATTAAAAAGCTATCCCGAGTCCCATATCAGATTAGAAAAACCATGCTCCCCAGTGTCAGGATAGCAGGATTCTGGAATAACAGAGGTTGTGTGGAGGCATTTAACCATCAGAGCAAAGTGGGCGCAGTTACTGTAATAGATGGTAAGGTTGTAGAGGGAACTCGGAGACTCTGACCTGAAGGAGTCACCACCACTATGGTGATGGTTGATAGACCATGCTTTTCTTAACAGGTGGTGGGTAGCCAATGAAAGCATTGTACGGCTGATGTCACCTGCTGCAATGGAAAATCACGGTCCTTTGCCCAGGTTCAAGATGTGGGTCAGTTATTGATCGAAAGAGAGTCTAGGTTTTTTGAGAAATGAACCCTGCAGTGCTACCACAAGTGTATTCAATGTTCTTCAAATCCTCTCTAAAGGACCTATGGCTATATATCATAGTAATCATGTACTAGAGAACGGAGAATACATACCTGGATTTTCAAGAGACCAAAAATACTATTATGACCTTGCCTGATACACTGGGGAGTGAATGGAAACCAATTGTACATGGAGTCCTGGCTCTGGTTCTTCTCACAGTGGGTCTTTCAGTTTCCCAAAAACTGTAGTTGGAAACCGTAGTTACCAACTTTCCTTCACTCCCACATCCCATCAGTTACTAAACTGGAACTGGACATTTTTAATTCATTATTTAAAGTTATTATGTAACATTTGCTACAAAGAATACATTTAACTTGTGTAATTTATGAAGTACATAATGAAATTAATTCAACTTCACAAAAGGAATGTTATCAATAACACTCAAACTCTGTTCCCCGTTTTATTTCCTGGCCTTTCCTTCGGAAGTAACTATCCCACTTTTTACAAAGTACTTTTATCACACATGTATGCTGCTTTAAACAATAGCCTGTTTATTTTTGAATTTTCTAAAAATGATATCATTCTATTTTAACTTCCTGGGATTTGCTTTTATTCATTTAACATTTCAAAGACTCATTCATATTTCAGTGTGCAGCTGCAGTTCACAAATATACCACCAATGATTTGTTTATTCTTTTGTCAAGGTTTAGGTTGTTTCCACTTTTGGCTATCATGAACAAATCATTGCTATATATATTCTCGTAGCTATCTGCTAGTGCACATGTGCAAGAGATGTATTGGTATATTTTTGAGTATATACCAAGGAGTAGAATTGTTGAGTGTCAGGTATTTTGCTGTTGTTTGGGTATATATCATGGAGTAGAATTGTGAATGTTTAATTATAAGATAATGCTGAATTGTTTCAAAAGTGAGTATGAGAATTCCCATTGATCTAGATCATTCCTTTACTTAGTATTGTTGGATTCCAATTTGTTCTCTAACTTAGTATTAATTTTTATATGCTAGTGACTTTAAAATGGTATTTCATTGTTTTAATATGCATTTCATTGAGCATTGCTCCATGTTTATTGGCCATTCATATTTCCCCTTACTGATTTTTAAAGAAGATCTTTATATATTCTGGAGACTAATTCATATGTATTACAAATAACTTCTGAAGACAGGCAAACTAATCTATATCAAAGTTTCCTCTAGGAAACTGTATGGGGTTTTATTCAATTTACCCATTTATTTTCTCCAGAAATAGCCTCTGCAGGCACTGCTTCTGATTCAAAAGGTTGGCGTTCCCTTGGGATCCTGAAATCATCCTGGGTTCTGTCCGTACCATGTTCCAATATTCTTAGGCATTCGTCTAAGAAAACAAACGCTAACTCGTGCAAAAAATAGATGAAAATAATGTTTGATCACACTAGACATCACATGGCAGCCTTGTACTTCAAAGAAAAGAAAAAGAAATAGATGAATTGGGGTGGGGGTAACTACTCACAATTTCAGGGTAAAATACTGGTCCTAGGATTTCTAGCAAACCACACATTTATTCTACTCTTTAAGGCAATGGGTCTCTTGAGGAAGGGCTGACACCTAGGGCCATATCTTTTGTTCTCTATACTCTAGTCAAAGTTTTCTGACAATCTGGAAACTCTTATCCCTTGATTCCTGCTAAATGGCTTACTCTCAAATGTCACAAAGAAAAAAACCATCTGTTTCAAGTTGGGTTACTATCTATCTAACCTGATCAAATTTTCAAATAATTTTGAAAATTTCCAAGAGGTCAGAGCTTAAAACACCTTTCCTCTAAGTTTGACTACACAGACTTTATCATTTCAAAAAATTCGTGTGCTGACTCCACTAAGAACATCTGGCAGCAGCTCCTATGGAGCAAAAACTACTACTACTACTACCAATATTATATATTTGAAGTCCTCTTACTTTCTGTTAGTTCTCAAAGGCAAAGTTATTCTAAGTTGTTTGGACCATGTTAAAGGCAAGCACAGGTCTGACAGGCTCCAAAACTCAGAGGTGAACTCATTTGAGGGTCACATCCTCTGCCTTTTGTGCTTTCTCAGTTCAATCAACCAGTTCAAGACACCATTTCTTTTTTTAATTTAAAGAGAACCAATTAATCTCAATCTCTTTGTTTGGATAAATGATCCAACAGAAGAAGAAAACATTGTACATGATGGTTTAGTAGGAAGGAAAAAAACACATCAGTTATAGGGAATCCAAACCATTTGCTCCTGCCACCCTAGATCAACAGCAGATGGCGCCAAAGGACCTTAGTAGCAACCAACAGCTTTGCTGCCATCTCCTTTATTACCTTCTGTTCCCTACTCTACCAAAGATTGCTAAGAAGTGGTGATTAAAAGTATAGACTCAGAAATAGACAAAGATAAATACAGTATGATTTCACTTATATGCAGAATCTAAGGAACAAAAAGAACAAACTAATCAAAAACAGACTCACAAATATAGAGGACAATCTGGTGACGGCCAGAGGGGAGGGGTGTTGGGGGGCTGGAAGAATGGCACAAAAGGTTAAAGAAGTACAAAGTAGTAGTTGATAGATGGTCAAGGGGATGGGGAGCACTGCATAGAGAAAGCAGTTAGCATTAATGTAATGGTTAGGTGTAGAACCAGAGAAGGGGCAATCAGGGGGATTGCTTTATAAACTACTTAAATGTCTAACCAATGTATGTAAACAAAAACTAAAACTAAAAAAAAAAAAAAAAAAAAAAAAAAAAGACTCAGATGGTCAGACTATCTGGCTTTACAATAACACATTTGCTAACTGTATGACCTTGGATGAGTTATTTAACTTGGTTTTTCTCTTTGTAGAATAGAGATGTTAATAAAAATTCTATCTCATAGGATGTTGTGAAGATTAGATGAATTATTCCATATAATCACATAAAATAGTTTCTGGTACACAATAAGCTTTCAAAGTGTTATCTATTACTTGTTGAAACACATCCCCCCCACCCCCCATATTTTACATCTCCAGTGGGATCTAATCTTGTTGCATTGCCATCTGCCTTTTAACCTATACCTAGGCTTCATGGGAAGCTTCCTATGACCAAATTAACTGAGAAAAAAAGTTCAGATTTGATTTATAGATGGTTCTGATGAAATGTTGGCACCATGTGAAACTGAATGACCACAGTATTATAGAATACCTCAAGGGCAGTGAGGAAGAAATATCTTTTCAGTGGACAGAACTCGGAGCAGTACATTTAGTTGCCCACTTTGCCTAGAGGGTGAGAAGGTCAGAAGTTATAGATATATATTGATTCATGGGTAGTGTCTAAAGGTTTAGCCGGATGTTCAGGGACTGAAAAAGAATAAGATGGAAATATTAACAAGGAGAAGAAGAGGTAGGTAGATCAATCTTTTATAAGGGAACAAAGTATGAAGATATTTGTGGCACAAGTGAATGCACACCAAGGTCAGCTATCACAGAGGTGGTGCTCAAAAGTCATCTTGATAAGATAACATGCTTTGTGGATGCCTATCAATTGCTTTCCCAAGCTATTTCAGTGCTTGCTCGTTGGACTTATAAACAAAGTGGCCACCATGTGAAGAATAGAGGTTATAGTTGAGCTCAGTAATTGAACTTTCCCTCATCAAGGCTGATCTGGGTGCACTTTTGGTGAGTACCAAACCTGATAATTGCAGAGCCCCAAACCTTATTCCCAATATTATACTATGTCCTGGGAGACCAATTAACCATCTATTAATGGGCTGCTTACATTAAATTTCTTCCATTATGTATAAGGATATAATTATTTTCCTCACTGGAATAGACACTTATTCTGGATATGGATTTGTGCACAATACTTCTGCTTGTACTGTCATTTATGGATTTACTGAATTTCTTGTTTACCATAATGTCATCCTACTTAATTGTTTCTGTATGAGGAACTTATTGCACAGAAAAAAAAACTCAGGGAGTGTTTATGCCTCTAGTATTCACTTGTTTTATCACCACTCAGAAGTAGTTGGCCTGATAGAATTATGAAATGGTTTGTTAAAACTTCGATTATAGAATCAACTGAACGACAACTCCTTGAGGAATTAGGGTTCTGTCTTATAAGGTGTGATCTGTGGTCAGAATCAGTGACCAATTCATGGTGATTTCTTCCATAGACAGAAAACATATGTCTAGGAACACAGGGGTGGAAGTGGGGTGTCTTTTCTATTGTTATGTATAATTCACATGCACGATTAGTTCTTTTTGCTCCTGCAACTTTGGGATCTCTGTTTTTATTTTATTTTATTATTAATTTTTATTTTTCAGTTAGAGTTGATATTCAGTATTATTTTATCTTAGTTCAGGTGTACAGCATAGTGGTTAGACATTGATACAATTTACAAAGTGATCCCCCCGATTAGTTTAGTACTTACCTGGCACTGTACATAGTTATTTCAATATTATTGACTATATTCCCTATGCTGTACTTTATATCCCTGTGACTATTTTGTAATGACCAATTTGTACTTCTTGATTCCTTCACCATTTTCACCCAGTCCCCCAAATCCCCTCCCATATGGCAATCACCAGTTCGTCCTCTGTATCTCTGAGTCTGTTTTCATTTTGTTTGTTCACTTATTTAGTTCTTTAGATGGAATCTTTGATTTAGAAGTTTTAATTCTCAAGGGATGAACCATAATATAATTATGGTTCCATTGAACTGGATGTCGATAACCTCACCTGTCATTTTGGACTCTTCATGCCATTGAACAAAAGGCAACGTGGTAGACAGAATTATGCCCCCTCCTCCCAAGATGTCCGCATTATAATTCCCAAAACCTGTGAATATGGCAAAAGGGACTTTGCAGATGTGATTAAGTTAAGGATTTTGAGATGGGGAGACTATCTTGAATGTCTCGCAACCTGACTTTCTGGCTCCCCTTCTCTGTCTGTTGTTACCCCCACTGGGAATTTGCTGTACTGTGCAGGACAATTTAGTTGTCTTGGTCTTTATAGCATCCTTCAAGATCAGCTCAAGAGGACTCTCTATGCAAAATACTTATTAAGCTGTTTTCTTCAGCGAAAGAATTCTTTCTGCACCTCATCTTTATCCTTATGTCATGTAGGCAGTACTACAGTACTTTTTAACAGCAAATATTTCTTCTTGTACATTCCTGTGTGGTTTTACTTGAAAAGCAGCCAAATGATAAATACATATATAAGTATCCTGCCTTGTCTGTTGGGTTTGATTAAGACTTAGTAAGAGGCCTTATGATCTCCACCTGTTAGTATGTTGTGGTTTGTCTTGAGAATCTTTGGTGACAGAGATTTGCAGCATTTGTTGTTATGTATTTTTTGGTGATAAGCTGTTTCTGTTTTTGAAAATTAAAATTTGCTTTAATTGCTAAAATCGTATACATTTGAAACTAAAATATCAGTTACCTAAATAATGTTCTTAAACATAGTTGTTCTTACGTAATTTTTCTTAAATGTCTAGCATTGTGCCAGTCGATAATTCGATAAACATTAGTTGAGCATCTATTAAGTTACAGACATACAGAGCCATTCCCCTCAAAATCTAGTTTAGGAGATTAAGTGTTACATAAATAAATGAATTAAAAATTTTAGGCGCTAAGGTGGCAGTACCTGGGAGGTAAAATGAGATATAGAGGAGGTATGTAGGTATAGGCTTTACACTAATCTTGGGTTCTTACAGGGCCTCAGCAGATACATGTGGCTTGTAGGGGCCTTAGTTAGTATGCCCAGATGAAGAAGGATTCAGTGATAAGGAAAAGGGAATCTGTTCACAGACTTTTTAGATGTTAAAGGGAAGAATACATTTTTGCTGTATTTTCAGTGTTTTTAAGCAGATCTGCAGGGAGGACTATGCTGTATCAAAGCTCCATTGTGCAACAGAGCACTGGCGTGGGGACATCTAGCTTTGAATTATGAGTGCCAGCCATGGATGGGCAATGTTGGATCAGCTGCCCAAATTCTGCTCCTCTTTTATTTGAGTTATCTTCTGGGCTAGAGAGCGAATTGTAGGGCAACTAATCTTGGATTCTAGTAGTTTTAAGAATCACTGCCTACAGGAACTCAGATTGTTCTGGATTTGTTAATCACATAAGGTTTGATCAGAAGTAGATTGATCATGAAGCTAATGAAGCTGAAGCCTTGTGGCCTCTTATTGTACCAGCCCCATCTGAGGCCCTGAGAGGGGCCCTAGCACCGTGCTCACAAGGGCAAATGTGTTGAATGTGCCATTTTTTGGGGGTTGAGAAAAAGAAGCAATTCAATGAAATTATTTTTTTACCCAGAGGCCGAGGAGGCAATTAAAGGGGGCTGAACATAAAACACTAAATCCAGGAATCAGATTGATTCAGGAAATCAAGAAGAAACTGAAGAGGTTTAAAAAGCACGTGATGTTTTTCATTTGTAAAGGAAGGTGGAAGAATAAAACTAAAATAAAAGATAATGAGTTGACTAACCTGGAGGAAGAGAGAGATGATTAAGGATTAAGGTCCAGATACTAAGAGACGAAAGCAAGATGATGGGAGCATGAGTGTCAGTACAGACCGATATAAAATAAAAAAGAGATGCACTTAGGTCCAGTTGCTCTTAAAAAGAGTATTAGATCTGGTTGTCAGTAATGGGGACTGGGAACCCACAAAGTCCAAGAGAGGACGTGAAGTGAGAGCTGAGGGAGCTGCTTGGAATGAATACACAGAAGGAAGCCTAGGAAACTATTGGGAAGCACCTTTTTCAAATGACAGATTTCATCCTCTTTTCAAGTCTTTTTTAGCTTTATATCAGTTACGAAGAACTATGTTCTGTTGCTGGAACAAGTTAATCCCAAAATCTTAGCAGCTCACACACACAAATTTATTTATCGCCAAGCTAAAAATCTAAATGCCAAGCTAAAAATCAGTGGAAGATCTGCTCCGCATAATAATGCAGGGACCCAGGCTCACTGATGATCCACCATCTTATAGATATACGTTCTGGAACATGCAGTTTATGGGGTAGGAAAGAGAGAGACTAGAGAATCATCCTTGAGTTTTCCACTGCCTCCTCTCAGAAGTGACACACATGATATCCACTGACCAAAACTAGCCATTGGGGACTAGGAAAATAAATTTTGATGAGTGTTTTGTTGTCTATGTCACATCCTTCAAAGTCTTGATAGTGATGCTGTCTGTTTTCTTGCCTTGAAGAAGCTTCTGAGGTACAGCTTTGTACAGAAATTGAATGTAATCTAATCTCCCCAGAGTGGGAACTGAAGACATTTTATATTTGATCCCTTTGACTGATGGGGTCTCTAACTCCTTTGACTGAGTGTGATTCCTCAAATTTGTGTCTCCCCTAATCCCCACCTCTCATGTCCTCTAATAGTCACTAACTGTAGGGTTATTTTCATCTGTTGTTTATGCATTAATTTCTTTCTTTATCCAATATTTATTAAGCTCTTACTATGTGCCTTTACTTTACCCTAAAGACATTGAAGAATGAGACACAGTCTCTGCTCTCAAGAAGCTTTCACTTTGTAGATAGTAAGCAAGTTTACATAGAATTAAGTAGACACAACAATAATTTCGATTTTGGAGGATCAGAAAGAGCTTCACAGAGGTGACAGCTGTGTGTATTTATAAATGTGTAGATTTGGGAATTATCTATTCATAGTGGGCCTGAAAACATGTCCTCTCAAATTGAAACATAAATAAACATAGTACTCTATTTTCGTAACTGATTTAATCTTGCTCACTAGCAAGAGGTGTTTGTGTAGATTAAGTTTCCATAAAGTTAACTCAGACTCTTCCATTTAAAATGTCATCTTCAATTTAGCTCAGGTTCAGTGTAATAGATACATTATCAATTCTAGGTTCAAACTCCCTGTTGAGGTGAATTTTTCTCTTTTTCAGGAGGTATTCTCTCTGATTCTCCTCCCAAAGATGGTGTCTGGGACAAGGGGGTTTCTTATTACCCTAATGACAGTGGGGAAAGTGTCCTTGCTCTGCATGATCCCTACTTTGTATCTGCTTGTCTTTGATTTAGTAGGTTCGATCTGGTCTTGTCTCTGGGTGTTAGATACTGGATTTGTGGAGGCCTATTCAGTGCCAAGTTCTTTGCTAGATGTTGCTAGTCATAGTCTGCAAAGGGCTGAACAAAAATGATGAGATGGACCTGAGCTGGCTCATGATCTTGCTCTTGCATCCTCTTGTGGGCTTCAGTAAAGGAGTCTTTTCTAAGCTTTGTACCATCTGCAAGGAACACAGACTGGTGAGGTGGATCTCCAGTGCTTTAGTGAAACAATGCAATTAATAATTTATTTTTAATGTTTTATAGATCTTTTTAAATTCATAAGAAATATTTTGTATATTAGTCACTCTGTTTCTGATAGGCCCTGAGGAACTGTTCCTCAAGCAAGGATGTTTGATTATTAACATTCTTGAGAAGAGATTTCTTAACCTCTTAAACCTCCACTTTCTCATGGGTAACATGGGAATGATAACTGCTATGTTACAATATTGTTGTAACATATTGTATTGTTTTACAATCCATAAGGACAATTTACCAGTTATGCTAAGGAACAGAATTCTTTCTGTTCTTTACTCCTGCATTTCTTATTCAATATAGAAGCCGCTGAACTCAAATTTTTTTTAACAAAATTTTCTTCCTGTGATAGTCATATGTGGTTTTAATTGAAAATGTGCCAAATGATAAAATATAAACATCCTGCCCACTTAGCCATATCTGATAGATATTAATTTACACTGGGAAATGTAACTGTCAGATGGGCTGGATATTACCTAAATATGACCAAAGCATCTTCTAACTGTAACCCAAGGGTGGAGGAGGTGTTGGAATGAAATGATTGAAAACCTACTTAATAAACAAGGGAAGCCGGATATTTATTTGGAAGGTTTAATGGCCTCAAGCTCTGAAAGTTGACAAGCCCATTTTTCCAACAAAGATGGATGACTTTCCATTCCAGTGAGATAATATCATTTGCCTTTCAGGATTCCAGATCATCAAACTGGCCAGTAAGGGCATTCTCTGGCTTAAATGATGCTTGCATTGGCAATTCCACTGTTTGTTTTTGATAGCTCCTTTATGCTTCTGGAGTAGAATGTTAAAACCAGAGTTTCCACCAAGACATCAAATGTAATAGATATGAAATTTTGAAGCCTGATTACTAAAAATTTGTTCAGGAAACATATTAGACTCAGTTTCATGGCACTTGGCCCCTTTATACAGATTATAAATATGAAAGACATCATAATGTCATGAGAGGAGGATTTTTGTGAAGGAAGATTTGGGTACATTTTGTGTCTGAGTGCTGAAGCTAAACATTTTTCCTAATGCTACCCATTCAAGGCAGGCAACTTCTGCTCCAAAGATACTCCAATCCCCTAGACCATCCGAAAAACCTGAGGCTGGAAGGCTAGGTTTAGACTGTGGACTTGCAGAGGAGAGCCAGCCCGAGGCCAGCCCTCCTAACCTTCCAGTTCTCACACCTCCCACACAGCAAGAGGCCTGGCCTACAAGCCCCGAGTTGCAACCCAGTCCATGTGACTTGCTCTGTATAAACCGACAGTTCTCAAAGCTTGATGTCCATAAGAATAACCTGCAAAGTTTGTGACAATACTGATTTTGATTTAGGACCTCTGGAAGATGGCCTGAGAATTTTCCTTTCTAATAAACTCCCAGATGGTGCTGATGCTGCCTGTGGATAGATCATACTTTGAGAAGTTCTGGTCTGAACTGTACTCTCACTTCCATAGCAAACGGCAGGCCCTTGGTCACGCCTCAGGACCAGGGTTGCTTACTCTTTGTCCACTCTTGGGAGGATGTATTGTGAAGACATTTTCAATTTACCTGGACTTAACCCCATCATAAGTTGAGGAGCATCTATATTTGGCCTTGTCCACAGTTCCTGGCTCATAGCTCCTAAAACCCTTGGAATTTTCTAAGTGTTGTGAGTAACAAAGATGTCTTTTGTTATGTTAATGAGGTAACTTTTGGTAAACATCTAAAGATGGGGACTGGTTGCCAGTGGAGCCAACTATGTGATTAGAGAGTTGGAATTTTCAGTACCCCCGCCCCTCACTCCCCTCTGAGGAGGAAAGAAGGGCTGGAGGTTGAATCAATAATTGTCAATGTTCTCAGGGCTGTGTGGACCCTATCTATCCCATCGAAGTTGTAAACTGACTCTGAACGGTAATATTTACAAAATTTTGAGAATTTTCATTTTTACCACTAAACCTTCCTCTGACTGGGTTTAGAAAAAAATGACTGTTGAGGAAAAATGGTCAAAAAGTGGAAATAAGTAACTGAAATCTTCTCCGCCCGATGGAAGTGAAGGTGTTAGGGTCTACCCTTAAACCGTGAGACGGAGGGAGAGAAAAGGCTGAAATCTGCTGCCTGACTCCGCGTGGGGTCTTTCTGCCTTTTGACTCGTGCCTGAAGCTGGAGTGGGACTGCAGGAGAGGTGGTGCAGGAAGTAACTCTGATTAATCCAGGAGGATGTAGGCTGGGCCCCTGCATTTGCCTTCAGATACTAGAGCATGAGAGGACCGTGAATGGGGCCTAAGGTACATAGCTACCTGTGTGGAGGATACTGAATTGATGAAACTTGGATCTGAATGTTAAGAAAACTCTTTGAATAGAGTAGATGCTATATTAGGGTCTCATTCATACTCTGGGAGTAACTATGAGGATAAAATAATCAATGGAGGGTGAGCTGGAGTAAGAGGGTTGTGTTGTCAACCCGTTGGCTGGGGTACAAAGATTCTGTGTGATTTTGAAATACCATCAAATAACCCTGAAGAGAAGAGAAGCGGTGAATTCAAAACCTTGCTTGACAGAGAGTTTCCTTTTTTGCTGTGATGCCTGCCAAGTGAATGACGGAACAGCTTCTCCTTACAGTGCACCTATTGACAACTGATGGTATTGGTGAATCAACTTGACTGAGTTCATTCTACTCTTAGACTGCAAGTTGTAGAGAGGTAGTGTTTGCAATTTTTCTTCCATCAGGTAGATTATCTATTTCTTTTTCCTGGACAAACTGTACAGATTCTACAGCTGTCTTTGTCCTCTGTAGTAGTATCTGTCTCAACCTGAGCATTTCTCTCTTAGTTTAAGCTCTTACTGTCTGAAAGTTCCTGAATCTCTACTCTTAGTACTGCACCAATGTATTGGTCTATGGGAAGTCATAGGTCACAGAGAAACAACGTCCAAGTAACACCACTCCTTGTGGCATTTTACACATGCAATGTGAAGACGATGGTAGCTTCCCTGTCCCTCTTGCTCTGGTTCATCGTTCCCAACAAGTTCAACAATATCTGCTTAGTTCTTTCAAACTCTAGATACCCTAAGGGCTGGTTCTAGATATTTATACCCCAGTCGACTCAAATACAGTCTCTTGGTGTCCTAATTTTTAAATATTTCTCCAATTGTTAGTGCATTCTATCTCAAGCAGAGCAAGGGATTCAAGGGAGTAGAGATATTGATGAGTCAAAAGATAAATATGGTTGAAATAAGAGCGAGAACTAGAAGAATAGAATTTCAATAGGTAAAAATTCAGAAAAAGAGTCCTAACCAAGAATGACAAGGTTTAGGGAGGGGCCATGGGTGTGAATGGATGGTCTTGACTTTCTTGATAAACTCCAACTCATTCATCAGGTATTAGCTTAAATACCCCTTCCAAAGAGAATCTTCCCCGACTAGGTTCAATCTCTTTGCAATTCCCTTTTGTATTATAACCTGTCAATACTCACTGTATTTTTTATTTATAGCATTTTGCTATGTTGTTAAACAATTATATATATATTTATTTGTATAATGTTTTTCACCATCAGCTATGCTGTAAAGCCCAAGAGTCCAGGGATAGTGTCTGTTTTATCTTTTTGTTTTATTCCCAGCCCATGGCATAGTGCTTATATGCAGTGATATAGAGGAGATGCTTAGTAAATGCTAGTTAGTGGTGTGTTGTATGTTGTGGCCCAATAAATCACAAATTTTACCTGAGTGAGCATTTATATCTTATGAGTACTTGTTATTTCTATCTCTCCTTGTTCCTTGCTTGGATGTAACTAACAGTGAAACCATTAAAAATGAAAAGAGAATGAGTACAAGAATGAGATCAACTTAGAGTTAAACTTCATACTACACCAAGCTATAAATTGAGAGAGATTCCAGAGGGTGGAAAGAGAGATGCAGGAAGAAAAATGGTACAATTGGATCAGCCAATTGACTGATACATTCTCTGACCCCTGAGCACTAGCCTGGCATTCAGAGCAGGACTGCTGGCCTTGGGCAGCTGCACAGAGAGGAAAAGATTACGTTCATAAATACCCTGTAGATGACAGCCTACCTCATCCCTGAGAAGGAGAATTTAGCCCCAGGTGATGTGTGGGCAGGACAGAATGGTCTTTGGGGCTAAGAGAGATCCCAGAGGGGGAAAGTTAGATTCTGTCAAAGCCATGTGCTATTACGAGCCGTTCTGTGCTCCAGTCTCTCCATCATTATGCGAAGGGAGAAAGACTAATAATCACACCTCCCTTACTTGATGATTCCCACCTCACCACCTCCACATTCACCTGTGAATTTCTGGTCCTCATCTTCTGCTGGCTTGATAATTACTCTCGTCTTTCAAACCTTCTTGTGGTTCTCTGCTTCAGCCATGAGCTCGGTCACAGGAAGAATAACACTTAATTACTCCAAAGACATCCTCCCATGGGCCAAAGGGCAATTGATTGGAGTACCCTGACCCTGAAAGATCTCACACTTTGCAGTGATTAGCCAGGACTGTTGAGAGAGAGTCACTTATGCTTTTTGATGCAACTTTTCTACCCCAGCCCCAATCATGGGGGCCTGGTTCTCAGAGACTTAAGGAAACATGACGTCAAAGGGCTGCATTGCTCATATAAGGAGATATGAAGATTCAGAATCTAATTGGTGTTGGAGCTTCAGAAAGTGGCAAATGACATCCCCGATAGCATCTGAAATGGTAAAAGCTGTCTCTATTGGTTCTCAGTGGAGAGATGTCAGGGGATGTGTCTGTATATTCCCCTCCCATTACTAAAGACCTTAGCTGGTATCCTGAAGCCTCTTCACAGGGTTATTTTGCAGCTGGGACTGCGACCTTGATGACATAGGAGTCAGGATGGCTTTGAATGGACATCTCTTTCTTCAGGGACTCTATTTTCTCTTCCTCAGCACTGTGGTGGATGCTCAAGGTAGGAGCTGCCTCTCTTTTCTGAGATCAATAGTGAGGGGACACTTTAGTAAAACGAAACGTCCTGGAGTTATGAAGCCAAAGCCTCAATGTAGATCACGATTTTGACCAAAAAGGAACCATGATGATTATAAATATTGGCTCTTCTCCTTTGAGCTATCAACTGGTCATAGCAAATTTTGCAAAGAATATTTGATTGCAGACTGAGGCGGGTCCATTTCAGTCCTCTCCTATGTCTCCAGGTTTTTAGGGAGAATCTGTTTTGTTCCAGTGGCTCCCAGTGTGTAGGAAGGACCAGCAATTGACCTCAGCTGGGTCTCTGGGCTCTTCTTAGCACACTCCATCTGCCTGCTTGGTAGAGGACTGCCCCAGGAGCATTTCGATGTTTTATGTATTCGTGCTCCTTTAGGCTACGTGTGTTTAGTGGACGCGAGGGATGCAGGCGCATGGGAAAGTTGTCTGTGTGAGAAGAATGGGGCTGCCAAGAAGTGACTGAGTCAGTTGGCCTGTGGAACACACAGTGCCCCACACTGCTGGGGCGTCATATCAGCTGTACATAACCGGATCATAGGTAATCTTGCTCCTGCCTGCTTCTTTCTGGCTCCTCTGCTTCAATCCCATGGCCTCTTCTTGGTTTGACTGTAGTGTTTGCCCAATGCTGGGCTCTGTGAAAGGCTTTGCCTCCTGACCTCACCTGTTTCTGTCAGGTGTCTGCTGTAGAGTAGGGGAACCTGCAGCTATGAGTGGGGACTTCTTATTTATAGAGATTAACCGATACACAACCTCAGTTATGAAAAGTTTCCTGAGTTCCTGCCCCAGTTCTCGTGAGTTGTTTCCTGATCTGTTGAAGTCCTGGACTGGTCCTCTCCACTCCTTAGGATCTGTTGAATTCTGTAGGGTGCATTTTCTCTTTTGCGCATTCTTCTGTCCCTTCTGGCGAGCTGGTTTCCACTGAGCCAAAGGACTGGAGGCATCAGGGATAGGGCTGTGGAAAATCTAGCCTTGAGTCTGGAAGAGGCAGCTTTCAGATTTGGGTACTGGCCAGGCTGAGACCGCATTTACTCTGTCTTCTCTCAGTGCTCATTGTCTTCCTTTTAGAGCTCAGTGTCTCAGTCCCATAACAATCCTTGGGAAACCCCATCCCTCTAAGTTTCTTCTCCTTCAGTGTTGGTCAGATGTTAGTGAAGCTTCTTCTCTTGATTGCTCTGAAGTGCAGAGGTGGGTTTTGGTCCCATGACAGGGAGAGACAATGGATGTTTTGATACAAGTTCCTCTCTTCTTACTAGGAAAACTGTAGGAAATTTCCTCAGTGGTTACTTTAAAAAGCAACAACATTTCACCAAAGCTAGCATTCTTTTAATTTTCCCTGAAACAATACCGTTCAGTGTTATTGTACTAAAAATTTATCCTTTTACTTTACATGACATTGGACTTGCTCCTTGTAAAACAGTAGCCCTGGCCTTTCAGAGCATTTGATGATTTCCAAGCTGGGCACACATTACAGGAGTCTCCACTGTGAAATCCATGATGGGCGCTGGCAAAAATTATACCTTCAAACACAATTTATGCCTTTACATAGAAAAACATAGACTCTCGAAGACTGGGTAATTCAGTTTATATTATTTTAAAATCTGTTTTTAAAATTAACAATATATTTTGGACATCTTTCTATATTCTTCTTCTTCTTTTACACACTAAAAATGTTTCATTGTAGTATTACGAAAATATAGAATATTACAGGGATAATATGGAAAATTTAATTGCTTCCAATTATTTCATTATATGACTGACCGCAACATACTCACTAAATCACCATGTTGGGCATTTTGTTGTTTTCAACGTTTTTTCTGTTATGAAAGAAGTTGCTTAACTTCTTTGTATTTAAATGTAAAGACTCTGCATGATTGTTGCTCGTAATAACATTTTAAAAGTGGAATTGTGTTTTATAGGCTGGGAGTACCTTTAATACTTTTGATACATAGAAATTACTTGTCCGCCAGAAATGTTTGCACAAGATTTTATTTGCACTAACGTTGGATGAAAATGTTAGTTTCCACACACCCTCACCAATACTGGCCTTTTATCAAGTTATTAAATCTTAGCCAGTTTTGTAGGCAACACTGATGTATATTAGCTAATTTAATCTTTCATTTGTGAATTACTTGTTCAAGACATTTGTCTTTTTTATCTTGGGATGTTTGTCAAATTTGTCACGATTTACATTGGCGCTCTATCCTATTTATACTACTGCTACCAGATGCTTGTACTGCATTCATTTATATGAACTTATTTGCGTGCACAACAGTTTTACAAGGTAGACAATATCTTTTTTATTTAAAAAAAAATAGATCAGGAAACTGAGGCAAAGCAAAGTTAAATCATTTGCCCAAGGTGAGACAGGTGTAAGTAGTAGAGGCAAAACTTGAACCCAAGCAGCTGGGGTCCAGAGTCCCTGCCTCTATTGACTTATTCCACTTATAGGCTAGAAGTATTTCCCTCAGTTTATTGTTTTTATTTTATTTTTCCTTTGTTTTTATATTTATGGAAGTTTCTAATATTGATAATCTATAAAAATTTCCTTTTTTTCATTTCTGCTTTCAGAGCTTTGTTAAATTTCTTCACTTCAAGTTTAAATTATCTTTATTTTAATAATTTTATAAATATATTTAATACTAAATAACTGTTATTTTAAGATATATGATGATATCTAAGTTTATTTTATTTTTTCTAATATTATTTCCTGAATTATGTCATTTTTTTCCTCACTGATTTGAATGCCACTTAAAAAACATGATAAATTACAGCATGGCATTTTCTGTATCTGCTTTTTGGAATTTATTTAGACTTCCATTCTATAAATGTTTACTAAATTAAAGATGGACTGGTGGGGGTGTTATGTCTACCCCCTTTGCCCTTCACTAGGTGCTGAGGCCCTAGTGGTGATGAATGAAGCATTGCCTGTCCCATTCAGCTTATAGTTTAGTGAGGGTGGAGATCAAAACAAGAATTTATAATAAACTCTGGTAAGTGCCATTAGTGAAGACATCAGTAGGGTTATTTAATCTAGGCGGGAAAAGCAGAGGTTTCCCTAGAGAAGTAAAATTTAAGCTGAGTCCATGCATTCTTGAAATGAAGTTCCTTATTGTTTATAATTTGTGATGTTATTGATAATGTCTAATGTCATATACTATGTGGACCCATGTATACATACATGTTTAGTATATGTTTTTTTTCTATAATATCATTTATCTTAAATCATTTATATCAACTATTAAGGCTGAGAAATATGTTCTAAACTCTTATTACTATTATTCTGTCAATTTTTCTTTACATCTTCAAAAGCTTTTTGCTATATATATTTTCCTTATTTTTTGCTTTATTGAGATATAATCGATATATAATATTGTATACATGTAAAGTGTACAACATGATTTGAAATACTTATATATTATGAAATGATTAATAAAGCTAGTTAACACATCTGTCACATTACATACATTCGTTTTTGTGATGACAACTTATTTTTGAAATACAGTATTATTAACTATAGTCACCATGCTTAACATTATATTCCTAGAATTTGTTTTTGTTTTAACTGGCAGTTCGTACTCTTTGAACACCTTTATCCATCTCTTCTCCCCACCCCCACCCTGCCCCTGGCAACCATCAATTTACTCCCTGTCTCTGAGTTCAGTTTTTTAAAAATTCCATATATAAGTGAGATTATATAGTATTTGTCTTTCTCTGTCTTATTTCACTCAGCATAATGCCCTCAAGGTCCATTCATGTTGTCCCAAAAGACAGAATTTCTTTCATTTTTATGGCTGAATAATATTCCATTGTGTGTATGAATATGTATGTGCATATCTATACCTATTTGCATCTATAAATTTACATATCTATATCTATAGCTATCACATTTTCTTTATTCTTTCATCTGTTGATAGATACTTATTTTGTTTCCATGTCTTAGCTATTGTGAATAATGCTGCAATAAACATGGGGTTGCAGATATTTTTTCGAGATCATGATTTCATTTAATCAGATATATAACTAAAATGGAATTTCTAAATCATATGGTAGCTCTATTTTTAATTTTTTGAGAAGCCTCTATATGGTTTTCATAGTGGCTGTACCAATTTGTAATCTCACTAACAATGTACAAAGGTTTCCTTTTCTCCACATCCTCTTCAACACTTGTTATATCTTGTCTTTTTGATAATAGCCATCCTAATAGATGAGAGGTGATAGCTCATTGTGGATTTGATTTGCATTTCCCTGATGATTAGTGATGTTGAACACCTTTTCATATGCTTGTTGGCCATTCGTGTATCTTTTTTGGAAAAATGTCTATTCAAGTTTCGTTACCCATTAAAAAATTTTTTTTTTTTTGCCAATGAATCATATGAGTTCCTTATATATTTTGTATAGTAACCCCTTGTCAGATACATAATTTGCAAATAGTTTTTCTCATTTCATAGGTTGTCTTTTTATTTTGTGGATTGTTTCTTTTTTTCTACAGTGTTTTTTTAGTTTGATGCAGTCCTATTGTTTATTTAGATTTTGTTGCTTGTGCTTTGTGTCATATCCAAAAAATCATTGCCAAGACACATGTCAAGGAGCTGTTTTCTTATATTTTATTCTAGAAATTGTATGGTTTCAGGTCTTATATTTAAGTCTTTAGTCCATTTTTAGTTAATTTTTGTTAGTGGTATAATATAGGGGTCTAGTTTCATCCTTTTGCATATAAATATCTAGTTTTCTCAACAGCACTTATTGAAATGATTATCCTTTCCCTACTGAGTATTCTTGGCTTCCTTGTCAAATATCAGTTGACCATATGTGCATGGCTTTATTTCTCAGCTCTCAATTCTGTTCCATTGGTCTATGTGTCTGCAAATGAATTCCTTTTATATGTCTTGCTTAAGTTTTGTTTGGCTTATTTACTCTAAGATTTGGTGTCTTTCATCAGTTCTGGAAAATTCTCAGCCCGTATTTCTCAAATATTGCCTCTGCTCGATTCTCTCTCTTCCATGTCTTTCTGTCTCTGTCTCCCTCTCCTCTTTCCCACATTTAGATTTCACTTATTTTAAATCTTCTTACTCTGTTTTATGTGTCTGATCTTCTCCTCTCTATTTTCATCTGTTTGTTTCTCTGTACAATATTCCAGATAATTTCTTCTGACTTATTGTTCGCTTAACTAATTCTCTCTTTACCTGTTTAATCTGATGCAAAAATTTTAATTTCGACAAATATATTTTTCATTCACAGAAGTTATTTTGGGGTTTTAATAAATTTTCTATGCTCTTTTTTTTTTTTTTTTTTTAGCTCTTCATAGAGTCTTTAGTTCCTCATAGAGTGGTAGTTATATAGACTAGTATCTGATGTATCTACTATCAGAAGAAGTCTCTGTGTTTGCTTCAATAGTTTCTCTTGATTCTAGTTAATGGACCTTTGTGTCTGTTTATTGTTGACGATGTACTAGTCACTTTATAAAAAATATTCATAGAATTAATTTGAGGTCTAAGATGAAGGTAATTTTCTCTATGGAGGGTTTTATTTTTCTTTTTAAAAATAATTTTATGGTATTATTAGTAGTGGTCCACCTTAGTACAAGTATAAAAACTGACATTATCTGGACAATCCAGGGATTCAGACTCTGAATCTAATCCTATGCAAGGGCATGCATATTTCGTATAAGGGCATGTCCTAGCCTATTGTGGAGAATGTCTTGTTAGATGTCTCATCTGGGTGTGTGTTTGGGATTTGATTTATGCATCTTCACCATCAAAGGTCATAAAAAACACATTTTCTTGTATAGGCTGATCTCCGCAGGAAAGAAATCACATCATGCTCCTGTTTCTCAGTGTATTCCCATTTCCACTTCACATTTGTTCTGATTTTTCCTTCCTGCCTTATCAGGTCTTTAATAGTTTTAAGATAATTTTTAGTATATTTTATTCCACTTATTTATTTTCAGCAGAAGAGATAGCCTTAATAACCAAGCCTACTATTACTAAGAAACTCTCCTGGAATCATCTGCTTGTTTGTCTGTGTCACCAACTAGATATAAGCTATCTGAAGGAAAGAAAATTGTTTTATTATTTTCTATATTTATAGCACTTAGCCCAGGACTTGTTTCTCAATAAATAATTTTATTATTACTAAAAGTAGCTTTTTGTGTACTTCTGGGGTCCCATTTCAATCTTTAACTCTTACTTCAATGTCAGACTTTTAAAAAACTCAGAGTAAGCATCACAGGATGTTTCCTTTTTTTCTACTATATTCTTTACCTCCTTCCCATTTATCTCTATTTCCTTCCTAGAATGGACCTCCCCAAGTGCTATGATCTGAATTGTGCCCCTCCAAAATTCATATGTTGAAGTCCTAGCCCCCAATGTGACTGTCGTTGGACATAGGGTCTATAGGAGGTAATTAAGGTTCAATAAGGTTGTAAGGCTGAGGCCCTAATCCAGTAGGACTGGTGGCCATATCAGGAGAGGAAAAGAGAGAGATATCTTTCTCTCCTTCCCTCCCTGTGCACAGGTACTGAGGAAAGGCCATGTGAGCACACAGCTAGATGACAGTGGCCTACAAGCCAAGAGAAGATGTCTCAGAATAAAAATTTCTTCTCTAGCACCTTGATTTTGGACTTTCCAGCCTCTGCCTCTAGAACTGTAAGAAAATAAATAAATTTATGTTGTTTAAGTCACATAGTCTATGGTATTTTGTTGTGGTTGCCTGCCTGAGCAGACCAATATGCTAAGGTTCTTTTCAAGTTCAGCATCTTTCCAGATGGTTCCTTCTTTGATGATTCACTTTTATTTTCTAGAGCGGAAGCATATGGAGTCAGGAATAGACCTGAGCAGTGACCTTTGCGTATCTTTCTTGCAAAGGTACCCCAGGGACATAATCTATCCCTGATTAGATTATAAGAAAAAAATTATCATTTTGATGACCCTGATTCAAAGCTGATGGAGATGATTCTAGGGCCTCAGAAAGCTCACTTCTCTGTTCCTGATAGAAAAGCAAGAACCTGGCTACTAAACGAGAAACAGATATGATGAGAGATGGTTTGGGTCTCAGTTCCAGGTAGGACCAATGTTGTAGAATTGGTCACTCAGGAAGAAATCTTACTTGGATGAAGCTTTTAAGCCACTCATATAGATCTCCATCCTACTGTTTTCTGACTGGAAGGAAACTCTAAATTAGTTATGTATTGCTGTGCAGCAAATTACTGCCAAACTTGGTAGCTTAAAACAGCAAACATCTAGAATCTCATAGCTTTTGTGGGTCAGGAATCTGGGCGTGGCTTATTTGAGTTCTCTGACTCATGATCTCTGACAAGGCTGCAATCATGTCAAGGTTCAGCTGGTGGTGAATACCACCCATACTTACTTACCTGTTGATTGGCAGCATTTAGGCCGTGGTGGTCAGTTTAGCTGAGAGCCTCAGTTCCTTGTTGGCTGTTGGTTAGAAGCCTCCCTCAATTCCTTGTCACATGGGTCTCGCCACACACAGCTCACAATACGACAGGTGGCTTCACCAGAGCAAGTAAATGAAAGAGCAAGGTAGGTCAACAAGAGAAAAACCAGGGTCTTCTTGAAACCGAATCTCTTAAGTGACATCTTATCACTTTGGCCAAAGTCCACTTGTTAAATGCATATGCTACTAGGGTCAGCCCATATTCAAGTGTGGGGGAGATTACATTAGGGTGTGAATACCAGGAGGCAGGGAGAACCAGGACATTTTACAGGCCACTACCACACTGTTCTCTTTTCCAAAGACGATAGTGCTCCCTATGGGACAAAGAAGGAGAGGGAAGATTCCTCCACTGGCCTTGCGGGCCACGATCTGTAACTGAGATGGCGAAGCTGGGCCTCTACCAGCCTTAGGTATATCTACTGGGATGGACGCATCCAGAGTCCTCCCAAGGCCTGTCTTCAATGGTGTGCCTGGAGCTGGGTCCTACTGGCTTGTGAGACACAATTGTGTGCATCTCTTCCCAACTCCACGTTTAGTGATGCCACATTGGTAGCTTAATATTGGCCACAGTGGGAACACTTACACCACAGAAATAAACAAATGTTATACATCGGGGCTTTTTTATATTGTTGTTGTTACCTCAGAGAACTAGTTTTTTAATATTTACCAGCACAGCACTGCGTGGTGTCTTAAAACCTTTCCTGTGTCCTGTATTCTCTATGTCTCTCTTGCAGTTGTGGAGCTGAGGCTGACGAATGGAGGCCACCGCTGTGAGGGGAGAGTGGAAGTGAAGTACCAAGGAAAATGGTGCATGTTGAGTGGTTACACCTACAAGTTGGAGGATGCAACTGTGATGTGCAGACAGCTGGAATGTGGAGATGCTGTTGCTATTTCCAGAGAGGCTCATTTTGAAGCAGAAGTTGGGCGCATTTGGCTTGCACGTCTAAATTGTAAAGGGACAGAATTGACTATCGATGATTGTAGACATACTTCTTTTCGTAGCTATCGTTATGACTTTAGTCATAACTGGGATGCCAGAGTAGTCTGCTCAGGTAAGGCCTGTCTGGTCTGGCAGGGGATCTGCAGAAGGAATAGCCTCAGGCTCATTCCCAGAATAACTGTGAGAATGCAGGATCACAGCCTTTAGAGCATACTTGGGTGAAGACCAGTCACACAGTGAATCCTAGAGTATTAGGTGCCCAAGGGAGCATAAGGGCTTGCTTGGCCATGGACAGTAATGGGTCCAGACCTATGAATCACTGGATCCTTCATCTCTGTGGTGTGTCATGAGAAGTAGGGAGGTGGGGTCAAAAGTTTCATATACAACTGAGTTATAGCTGTATGAATTAATTTCATCATGGTAGCTACTTGTATTCTTTCATGAGATGGTTAGTCAGGTATAGCCACAAGAGGGGACTTGGAAGAGATACAGGAAAAAAAAGTTTATTATACTCACAAGCCCTAGAGAGAGAGTCACTTAATGCCACAAGGGAGCCAAATGGGAAAATGCCAAAGAAGCAGGCTCATGCAAGCAAGTGGGAAACAAAGAGAGAGAATGAAGACCCGTAGACAAACGACTTATATTGGGGGTCAGGGTGGAGTACACAAGCAAAAGGCATAAGGGGACTTCATTGGTATGTTTGAATGTTACTAGGTCATATCAGGGGAGGGCAAAAAGGGGGACTGGTGGCAGGGGTCAGCCTTATCACATTGGTGCACCTGGTCACCCGGGTGGAGTGCTCACAACCTGTTTGTCGGGGTGTTGAGGCAGCAGGAAAATGCGAAGTTTTAAAATTTACAATACAGTAGCTGGAGCAAAGCAAATACTAGGTAGCGAAGCCAAGAGAACTATAAATGGCACACGAGAAGGGTTTAATACTGTCTTAGTGTATTGGACCTGTGCCAAATTGGAGGCAGTGAAGACAGCAATGAAACTGGAGTGTGAATGCGTGGTGTTAGTATTTGCCAGAGATGTTTCCAATTGTTATCACAATGGTTCATGAAATGTCCAAGACACTAATGCCATCAGAACAGCTTGACTTGAGGAAGATATCATCAGATATCACAGTGAATTCTATGGTACATGGTTGGGTATTAGGAAAGGGCTATCCCATTTGATGGGATGGTGGGGCAGGGGGAGACCTGAGCATTTTTGCAATAGGTTCTTAGCAGCCAAACAGACTCAGCTCTTAGCCAATCAGCTCTTTTGTGTTATGCATGAGGAAGATCACTGGAAAAGTGGTCTTTTTCAATCTTTCCTTCAGTAGATCTTCGAAGATACTAATTCAAGCCTCTAAAAAAAGAATTATATACAACTAATGAGTTTGGAGATAAGTATACATCTGTGAAACCATTACCATAATCTATGCCATAAACCTATCACCTCAAAAGTTTTCTTCCATCCTCATTATGATTATGATGATTATTATTAAAATTATCTACAAGGGCATTGAGTTTCAACTAGGAGTTTTTGCTTTAAAAAAGCCGTTTTCTGTCATTTCAGTAATACTCCATATTGTCATGATGTCCTAAGCATGGTATCAACTGCAGATAAGCTTGTGGAAACATTACAGGCTGACCTGTCTTATTTTGATAAATCAGTATCTGAGTAAAAAATGGAGTGTGTTATGTTGGAACTTTTAATGTTATCATCTTGAGAAAACTGATGCATATTTATTTGTTTATTTATTCATTTATTTATATGTATTGGGGTGACATTGGCTAATAAAATTATAGAGGTTTCAAGTATACAATTTAATATGTCATATGTATATTGCATTGTGTGTTCATCACTCAAAGCCAAATCTCCTGTCACCATATATTTAACCCTCTTTACCCTTATCTACTTCCTCTCTCTCCACTTTCCTTCTAGAAATCACTATACTCCTGTCTGTGTCTATGAGGTTTGTTTGTTGCTTTCAGTTTTATATCACACGTATAAGTGAAATCATATAGTTCTCAATTTTTTCTGACTTATTTTGCTAAGCATGATAATCTCAAGATCCATCCATCTTGACACAAATGACAATATTTCATATTTTTTATGGCTGAGTAATATTCCATTCTATATATGTACCACACATTCTTTATCAAATCATCTATCAAAAGACACTTCAATTATCTTAGCCACTGTGAATAATAATGTAATGAACACAGGGGTACACATATCTTTATGAATAAATGCTTTCAAATTTTTCTAGTAGATACCCAGAAGAAGGATTGCTGGGTCATGTGGTAACTCCATTCTTAAGTTTTTGAGGTTCCTCTATATTGTCTTCTATAGTGGCTGTACTGATTTACATTACCACCAGCAGTGTATGAAGGTTCCTTTTTCCCCACAACCTCTCCAATAATTGTTATTATTTGTCTTGTTGATAATAGCCATTCTAACAGGTGCGAGGTGGTATCTCATTATGCTTTTGATTTGCATTTCCCTAGTGAAACTGAGCATCTTTTTTATATCTATTGGCTATCCATTTGTATGTCTTCTTGGGAGAAGTGTCTGTTCAAGTCTTCAGTCCGTTTTTTAATCGGGTTGTTTGTTTTTTTGTTGTTGTTGAGTTGTATGAGTTCTTTATACATTTTGTATATTAACTCCTTATTGGAGGTGTTGTTTGCAAATATCTTCTCCCATTTAGTTAGTTGCCTCCAATCCATGAGCACAAAATATCTTTCTATTTCATTGTGTCTTCTTCAATTTCTTTTAACTATGTCTTACAGTTTTCAGTGTATAAGTCCTTCATATTCTTTGTTAAGTTTATTCCTAGGTATTTTATTCTTTTTGTTGCAATTGAAAATGGAATTGGTTTTTACATTTGTTTCTGAAGTTTCACCTTTTGCATATAGGAACACAATGAATTTTTTTACATTGATTTGTACCCTGCAACTTTATTATATTTGTTTATTGTTTCTAATAGTTTTGGTGATGCCTTTAGGGGTTTCTATATAGAGAATCATATCATCTGAAAAAGTGACAATTTGACTTCTTCATTCGCAATTTGGATGCCTTTTGTTTCTTTCTCTTGCCTGATTGCTTTGACTAAGACTTCTACTACTATGCTGAATAACATTGGTGAGAGTGGGTATCCTTGTTTGTTCCTGATCTTAGAGGAAAAGCTTTTCATTTTTTACCATTGAGTGTGTTATTAGCTGAGGGTTTGTCACATGTGGGCTTTATTATGTTGAGGTACTTTCCTTCTATATCCATTTTATTGAGTGTTTTAATCATAAATAGGTGTTGTATCTTGTCAAGTGCTTTTTCTGTATCTATTGATATGATCATATGATTTTTATCCTTTATTTTATTAATGTGGTATATCACATTGATCGATTTGTGTATGTTGAATCATCCTTGTGCCCTTGGAATGAACACCACTTGATTGTGATAAATTATCTTTTTAATGCATTGTTGTATTCAGTTTGCTTGTATTTTGTTTAGGATTATTGCATTTGTATCCATCAGAGATATTGGTCTGTTTTGTTCTTTTTTTATGTGTTATTCTTGCCAGGTTTTGGTATCATGGTACTGTGGGCCTTATAAAATGAGTTAGGAAGTATTACTTCTTCTTCAAATTTTTGGAAAAGTTTGAGAAGAACAGATATTGAGTCAGCTTTGAATGTTTGGTAGAATTCACTAATGAAGCTATCTTGTCCTGGACTTTTACTTTTGGGGAGGTTTTTAATGATTGTTTCATTTTATTTATTTATTTATTTATTTATTCATTTATTTATTTATTTATTACTGTTGATCTGTCTATTTAGATTTTCTAGTTTTTTGTGATTCAGTTTGGGAACATTATATGTTTCTAAGAACTTGTATTTTTCTTCATGGTTACTGACTCTGGGAAAAGCAAAGTTTGGAGACTTCTAATTTTGTCATCTTGCTGATGTCAGATAGCAATACAGACATCAGCAAGATGGTAGGATAAAAACTGATTACTATCACCCCTTAGCATTTGCTAATATTCCTGTATCTCAGAAGAAAACCTCTAGTAGGAAGTGATCAGCAAACTCAGCTGTCTTGTAAAAGCTCCCTGAGAACTCATTCTCTCCTAACTTTATTGACAAACCCTAGGGTTTCAACAGAGATGGATCAGATTAGCCTGTCTCTTTGCTATGATTCTCTGAACTTTTTTAATATCCAGACTTATCTTTCCAATTTAGATATTCTAAGATATTCTTGGAATTTTTTTGCCATCAAACATTATCAGAATAATAAAATATGAAACCACAAAAGTGGATTTGTTATAATGTCTATATTTCTAATTTTGTGCCATCAATATATGTATAAGTTGACATGCATTCATGGATACAGCCTTCATGATTTTCCCTATTCCCAGTCATTTGAGGATTGGCTCCTGAGAGAGAAACTGATCAGAATTTGAGCCTCATCTCAGGATGGCTTTTCTAACCTTTTGTGACTGATGGGTCTCTACCTTTTCATAGACCGTGTTCCTCTAGGTTGGTTCTGTTCTTCATACCTCTTCATTAAAGTTTGAATGCTTATGTATTGTGCAGTTTTTTAGGGCCCTGTAGATCATAGTTCCCTAGATGAGGACTTCACTTCTCTAACCAACTCCAAAATATATGTCCCTGGTATTCAGCCATTACAAATGATCTGTCTTTAGAAACTCATTCATAGAGTTCCCATTTTGACATTAATCATAAAATCCTCTCCCTATTTCCCTGGGAAAAGGAAAACTTTAACACCATTGTTTATGACATGTCACTTCTAATTGCCAACTTGTGATCATGAACACTCACTGGGTTTGATTTTTTCTCTTAGGATTTATGCGTCTGGTTGGAGGGGATGGACCCTGCTCAGGGAGAGTAGAAGTGCATTCTGGAAGAGACTGGATTCCAGTGTCTGGTGGGAACTTTACATTCCTCACTGCCCAGGTCATCTGTGCGGAGCTGGGGTGTGGCAAGGCTGCGTCTGTCCTGGCAAACCTACCAATCAGAGAGTCAGATGGACAGGTCTGGGCTGAAGAGTTCCGGTGTGTGGGGCAGGAGACAAATCTCTGGTTCTGCCCTAGAGTGCCTTGTCCAGGGGGCACTTGCCAGCACAGTGGAGCTGTTCAAGTTTTTTGTTCAGGTGAGATGTAGAACAGGGCTTTAACCTCCATGCATGCTCTGTTGGAGTAAGAAAAACATGAGATTTGGCTGAAATCCTCTCTTCTCTTACCAGCATACACAGAAGTTCGACTCATGAAAAATAGCACGTCTCAGTGTGAGGGACAAGTAGAGATGAATATTTTTGGAGAATGGAGAATGCTCTGTGCCTCCCACTGGACTATGGCCAATGCCAATGTTGTTTGTCATCAGCTCGGCTGTGGAGTCGCCATCTCTACCCCAAAAGGAGCATACTTTGTGGAAGGAGGTGATCAGATCTGGAAAGCCCAATTTCACTGTTCAGGGGATGAGTCCTTCTTATGGAATTGCCCTATGACAGCCCTGGGCATTCCTGGCTGTACCCACAGAAACACGGCCTCTGTAATCTGCTCAGGTAAGAGAGAGGGAGGGGCTAACTGGTACTCAGTAAGTTCCTTTAGTGAAATGTCCCTAAGAGCAGACAATGTGGAAAAATTGCCTTCAAAAGTAAGATATTTTATGGCAAAACATGGTTCTTTTTATTGTTCATTCTTTTTTTTTTTTAGTTCAGGGTGAGAAGTATTAAGAACAATGATATTTTTTTAAATAAACAATATTATTTAAGTTTACTCATAGAGAATAATTTGTAAGCAATAAGTATATACCTTGGTCATGTACATCAAGTCAGATTAATAAGGAGAACATTAATAGCACTCAGGAAGTCACCTTTCCATCCTACTAATCACTCTGTCCTCCCTCCTCTCTAAAGACGAGGTCCTCAAAGAACTAAAAAGAACTAAGCTCAAAATTAGTAGAAGAAAGGAAATAACAAAGATCAGAGCAGAAATAAATAAAATGGAGACTAAAAAGACAATTGAAAGGACTGATGAAACTAAGAACTGATTTTTAAATTTTTTAAAATTTATTTTTATTTTTTTAGGCGAGGCAACCCTTGGTTGACCTCACAGATTGCAAGGACCTTGTCAGCTTACAATCCTTATTTTTTTATTTTTTACTCACCTATAGCACCTGGTCTTCTTAGGTGGTCTCCCATCCAAGTACTAACCAGGCCCAACCCTGCTTAACTTCCGAGATTAGACGGGATCAGGTTTGCTCAGGGTGGCATGGCCATAGATTGATTTTTTAAAAAGATAAATAAATAGAAAAAACTTTTAGCTAGACTAAGAAAAAAAAAGAAACAAAATCAGAAATAAAAGAGGGGACATTAAAGAAATACAAAGGAATGTAAGAGGCCACTATGAACAATTATATGCCAACAAATTGGATAACCTAGAAGAAATAACTTGTAGAAACATACAGCTTACCAAGACTGAAATATTAAGAAATAGAAAATCTGAACAGACCAATAACAATCAAGGAAATTGAATCAGTTCTCAAAAATCTTCCAGTGTAGAAAATCCAGGGGAGATGGTTTCTCTTACGAATTCTACCAGACACCTAAAGAATTTAACATCAATTCTTTTCAGCCTCTTCTAAAAAATTTATCTTATGAAGCCAGCATTACCCTGATACCAAAGCCAGATAACGACTGAAAGAAAACTATAGACGAGAATCCTTGGTGAATATAGATGAGAATCCTTGGTGAATATAGATGCAAAAATTCTCAACAAACAATTAGCAAACTGAATTCAACAACACATTCAAAAGATCATACACCATGACCAAGTGGAATTTATTCCTGGGATACATGGATAGTTCAATATGTGCGAATCAATAAATGTGAAGCACTACATTAATAGAATGAAAGTTAAAAATCATATGATCAACTCCATAGATGTAGAAAAAGCCTTTGACAAAATACGACATCTTCATTATAAAATCCTCAACAAATTGGATATAGAAGGAACATGCCTCAACATAAAAAGGGCCATATATCACAAATGCACAGCTAATATTATACTCAAGTGTGAACAATTGAAAACTTTTCCTCTAAGATCAGAAAAAGTACAAGGGTGCCCACTCTCACTATTAATATTTAATATAGTACTGGAAGTTCTATATAGAGCAATCAGGCAAGGTAAAGAAATAAAAGCAACCAAATTTGAAATAAAGTAAAATTGTCATTATTTGAAAATGATATGATTTTACATATAGAAAACCCTAAAGACTACCAAAAAACAGAAGTAACAAACAAATTCAATAAAGCTGCAAGATATAAAATCAGCATAGAAATCAGTTGTATTTCTATACTCTAACAATAAAACATTTGAAAAAGTAACAAAACTATCCCATTCACAATATTATGAAAAAAAAGATTAAAATACTTTAGAATAAATTTAACCAAGGAAGCAAAATATCTGTACAATGAAAACTAGGAGACTTTGATAAATGAAATTGAAGAAGATCCAAACCAATGGAAAATTATCACATTTTAATGGATCAGAAGAATGAATATTGTTAAAATGTTTATACCATCCAAATCCATCTACAGATGCAGTGCAATCTGTCTGAAAATTCCATTGGCATTTTTCACAGAAATAGAAAAACAATCCTAAAATTTGTATGAACCACAAAAACTCCAATTAGCCAAAACAATCTTGAGGGACAAAGTTGAAGGCATCACTCAGATGTAAAAAAGATGAAACATTGCTGTATGGTCAACATGGATGCTAAGTGAATGAAGTCAGATGGAAAAGGACAAGAACCATATGATTTCACTCATATGTGGGATATTAAACGATAATCAACAAATGGACAACCAAACCAAACCAACAAACATAGATATAGACAATAGAATGGTGGTTACCAGAGAGGAAGGGAGGTGGGGGAAAGACCAAAAAGGTAAAGGGGGTCATGTACTTGGCAACGAAAGGAGACTAAACCTCGGGTGATGAGCACACAATAGAGTACACAGATATCATAATATAAAGTTGTACACCTGAAATCTATATGATGTTATTAACCAATGTTATCCCAATAAATTTAATACAGAGAATATAGGCATTGTCAGAAGCAAAATCTCCACAAAGAAAGTGAACTATAAAATTATGATAACATTAATGCTATGTTACAGCTTTCATCTCTGACCCTATCACTAGGTTATTATTTAGTTTAACTCATTATCTCGTTCTTCGACTTTATTAATCCTCTGACCGCAGCTGTTTCTGTAGGAAACCAGACCCAGGTGCTGCCCCAGCGCAACGACTCTGCGTCTGAACCAGCAGGCTCTGCAGCCTCAGAGAGGAGCGCTGCCAACTGCTCAGGTGAGGGTCCCACAGGACCAGAAAAGCCTTCTCTTTCCCTGTGTAAAAGCCCCATCGCCACGACTCTCTCTCCTCAGACGGCAGACAGCTCCGCCTGGTGAACGGGGGCGGTCCCTGTGCCGGCAGAGTGGAGGTCCTTCACCAGGGCTCCTGGGGCACCGTCTGTGATGACAGCTGGGACCTGAACGACGCGCACGTGGTGTGCAGACAGCTGGGCTGTGGAGAAGCCCTCAATGCCACGGTCTCTGCACACTTCGGGCAGGGATCAGACCCCATCTGGCTGGACGACGTGAACTGCACGGGGAAGGAGTCGCACGTGTGGAAGTGCCCTTCCCGCGGCTGGGGGCAGCACGACTGCTGGCACAAGGAGGACGCAGGGGTCATCTGCTCAGGTCTGCGCTGCACATCGTGCATAGGCAGGGGGAGGGGATGCGGGCTCTGGAGGATGGGAGTCTGAGTCCTGCGGGGTGCTGCTGAAAGGGCCAGAGGACATGGAAGAAGCTTCCCTCCACAGTGCCTGTCTTTCTAGCAGATGGGAAGATTGGTGCTTTCATTTCCTCCTGCAGCAGCTGAAGCTCTGCTCCTTCCTTCTCAGCGATATTCCCTGACACAGCCATTTCCTACACTTTCCATCTGACAGCTGGGCTCACTCTTCAGTTCATCTAGTGGTTAAATCGTGAGACCCACTGTACTAGTTTCTGTTTGTTGCTGCAACAAATTGTCACATAATGAGTGGCATGCAACAATGTATATTTATTATTTTACAGTTCTGTAGATTAAAGATCCAACACAGATCTCACTGGCTAAAGTCCAGGTGTCAGTAGGGCTGCATCCATTCTGAATTCTGGGGAAAATTTCCTTTTTTGTCTTGTTAAGCTCTACAAACTGTGTGCATGCCTTGGGTTATAGCCCCTTCCATCATCACCAGACAGGTAATGTTGCATATCTCCAACCATTCTTCTATAGCCACATCTCCCTTTAATGAAAGCCAGGAAAAATATTCTACTTTTAAGGCGAATGGGTCTAAGAATGTGATCCGACTGGGCTCACCTGCTTACTCCATGGTATTCCAGGTTAATCTCATCATCCCAAGGTCCTTATCTTAATCACAGCTGTGAAGTCCCTTTGCATAAAAGGTAACATTTGCACAGGTTCTAGGAAGCAGGGTCCATGATTCTACCCACCACCCACAACCCGCACTCTGTTTCACATAGTCTGTCAGAAGTCGTGTCAGTAAGTAGGATTCAGCTTTCCCTCTGTGCAGTGCCCAGAGTGGTGTTCCTCTCAGTTCGTGTTTCGCTACATCATTGTGGTAGAACTAGACAGACACACATGAGCAAAATCAGGTAAGAGGGAGACAAATTTTCGGTCCCATTAAGCTGCTTTCTCAGCAGAGTCAGGGATGACTATTCATAATCTCTGGGAGAGAGAAAAAACCCAGAACGTTGAGTGGAATCTTCACTGTGCCTGTTTTTCCTGTCTTTCAATTTTAGAGTTCCTGGACCTCAGGATGGTGAATGAGGATCAGGAGTGTGCTGGGTGGCTGGAAGTTTTCTACAACGGGACCTGGGGCAGTGTCTGCCGCAGCCCCATGGAAGCCATGACTTTGTCCGTGATCTGCAGACACCTTGGCTGTGGGAATGATGGGACCCTTGACTCTTCTGTTAATTTTAGGGAAGGTTCTAGACCTCGGTGGGTGGATGGAATCCAGTGTCGGAAAACTGATACCTCTCTCTGGCAATGTCCTTCCGATCCTTGGAAATACAATTCATGTTCTCCAAAGGAGGAAGCCTATATCATGTGTGCAGGTGAATTACTGTCTGTGTCTATGTGTCTGTCCCACCCCTGTAAGATGTCGTTAGCGAGACCTTATACTTTCAAATCTAAGGGATGACTTTAAGGTGAGTCTACAAATGAAGTTGGATGAAGGTGATTTAATACACATGTTGCAGACTCGTTTCAAAGGAAACACACAGAAAATTGTGTTGACTGCAGTTTATGTGAAAAGTATCAGGGAGAATGGAATGAACATGTGGGGAACGTGAATGATACTCTAACAAACTTTCTGAGGAATTGCCAACCGATTAGGGGTGGTTAAAAGATATGTCCAGCACTTTAAAGTGACTACGAGGCCGAGCAGAGAATCAATCCTGACTGTGTCATCTCTTAAACTCATGGTATTTTACTCAGAAATGTGTCTATGCCACTTAGACTACTTCTCAAGTCAGCCTGTTGGTCGATAGCAATTGAGTGCCTGGTAGGTGCAAATTTATATTCTAGCTAAGAGAGCAGAGAACAGAAGAGGATATAGTCCCGGCCATCACAGAATTTACAGTCCAGTGCTAAAAACTCTCATTAGCAGAAATTTCAAGTATCATGAAGAATGAGAAAGTGCGTTGAACTGTATAATTGGGGCAAAAAAAAAATAAAAAATAAGCTGAGATAGAGACCTGAGTTATGGGTAAGAGTTCCTTAAAGGAAGAAAGTGGAAAGATCATTTTGGTCAGTATAAATACTGGGTTGGGAGGGGACATGGTCTATGTGAGCTCCTGAGAAAATTTTACCATGGCCAGAGCAGAAAGAGGGTGAGGGAGAGGGATGCAGAATGACCCTGGAATGGTGAGCAGAGCAGAGACCTCTGAGAGGAAGGGCCCTGGAAAACAATCCCGTTAAAGAGGAATTTGTTTTACTCCTTGGTTGCCACATCATGGACAACGGCTAGGAGGTGAGTATCCTCATGGGCCCACAACTTTCTGCTTGACTTTGTCTCAGTCAAGAAGCCCTCAGAGTCTCAGGCCTGTTGGCTGGTCCTTCATCCTCTGGGCCTTTCTCCTCTATTACTGTGCACTTCTCTGCTCCCGCTGACTCCATTCTCCCAAGTCTTTGGCAGAGCCTGCTGGAATTTGGAGTCTGTCATCTTCAAATTCTCTTATATCCTCCATGTTTCCTTCACTTTCATGTTCTGATCAATACCTGACTTTACCATGAAAACACTTGGTTTCCTATCAATAGGAGGCTGTGTGTTGGTTTCTCTTTCAACACACTTTTCCTTGGCCTGGGACTTTGATTAGGCACACCGTGCTCAGTTGTCATCTTCAACAATTCCTCTTCTGTGTGTCTTCTCGACATCCAGTTACTCTGAAATTCGTAGCATGAGGCAATATCGCCTACTACTTCTCTTTGTTGCTGTCATTGTCCGACCCTCTGGTCACCCCGCCTTGTCCGCTGAAGACTGCAGCACCAGGCTCACCAGGTTCTTCAACTCTGTCTTCCTCCTGCAACCATTAGTGGTTACTTCAACGTCCTTCAACAATCCTGGCCTCTCAGTTCATCGAGTTTCTCATTTCTGAGAACGTCCCCTTTCTTCCCACCTCTGCCTAAGCATTCACTGCTGACCATCGATAAATGTACACCTTGGAATTTTGATTTCTTCATTGCATTCTCCGAGTATTGCTCCTTATTCTTATGGCTCTTGACCTGTAATGCTCCTTTCGCAGTACCTTTCCATCCTCATGGATTTTCTTACTTTCCTTAAGTCCTCATATGGGCACGTTTTTTCCTCAGGTAGATTAGATAATACGCTCCAACATTATAATCATTTTCACTTATCTATAGTCAACTCTCTTGTTCTTCTTTGTCAGTCTTAACTGGTACACACGAGGAAGGTTAAAGTCAACTAACTAATTACTCCTCGCCTGCGCTGAACTCATGAAAAGGCAGGAAAGCAGTGCACGGTATGCTGCTCGTCTGTTTTTGAATTCGTGGACACAATCTCTATTGGGCACGCCACACTGCCCCTAAGTTCTACCTTACTTCTCCAAATGTGTGTGCTTGCCCTATCTTTAAAACTATATTGTACCTATTTTCCGCTCACCTCCCCCTGTCAAAACCTGATTCCCGTCATCCATTCTCAAATCTTAGTCTTGCCTCGGACCTTACTGAGAAATTAGCACAGTCAAACTCCTCGTCTTTCTTTCTCCAACTATCACGACTTGTACACAGCTCTCTACTTAGCCTCCTGGATCAGAGGCCACTGTCCTTCTCTTACACCAGCTCTTCTGCTCAGGCTACAAAGTCTAAACCCTTGTCAAACACTTCACCTTGTCAAAGGTGAAATTCAACTTGTCAAACACTTCACCTCTTTGATTATGTCCTCCTTATGTGCACCATTAGCTCTCTGTCTCCCTGTTGATCTTATCAATGTACATCCAGGCTGGAGCACCTCACATCTTGAAAAATACCTGAACAAACCAACATTCCGTAACCCCAATTCCCTCCATGGCTACTGCCCCATTCCTCTTCTCTCCTCTCCACAGTGTGATCGAAGGTCACCGTCTCCACAATTGTGTCTCCTACTGTCCTGCACTTATTTCAGTTACGTTTTAAACCCACTACTCCTCAGAAGTGGTAAGGAAATTAAATGTAAGACACTTTCCTGACTTCATTATATTATCCTTGCCCTTTCAGAAGCATTCAACACCATTGACTTCTCTGTCCTTTTTCAAAATTGTGGGGATTTGCCTATTGAGGATCACTTTATGGCATTAATTAGGCTTCTCATTCTCCTTCTTACCAGTTGCAGGGGTGCAACTCCTGTGCTCAGCCTCCAGAGTTTAGACACTCCCAGGGCTCAGTATCAGACACTCTACTCTTTCGTAGCTGTACTCCCCCGCACCAAGGCCCATGGCCCGAATGACATCCGTACATTGAAAGTTGCCAGATATATACCTCCACAGCTCATCTCTCCCCTTAACTCCAAACTCATATGTTCTACTGCCATCTGACATCTCCGCTTGAATACCAATGAGCCACCCAAATGTAGTCCAAAGCATAACGTTTGATTCCACCTTCTCAATCCATGCTCTAACTTTTCCTCTCTACTATATTCTGCATTTCAGTTAATGTCACCAGCATCACTCAGTTACTAAGGCTTAGTATGTGAGTCAGCTTTCACCCTTCCACTTCACTCGCCCTCCACTTCCAATATAATAGCAAGTTCTGTTGGCTCTATCTTCAGGTGTATCCTCAATCCTTCTATTCCTTTCATCCTCACTGCCTTCTTAGTCCAGGAAAGACCATCTTGCCTGGATTCTTCCAACAGTCTCTACTGGTCTCCTAGGTCCACTCTTTCTCTTCCATAATGTTTATTTCTCAGTCAGCCAGAGAAGAGTTTTACAAATGAGTTTGTATCTTGTGTCTTGCTCTTAAGCCTCCAGTGGCTTCCTAGTCAACTTCAGATAAAATGTAAACCATTAGCCTGTTGATATCTCATAGCAGAGGCTTACTCCCTTTCTTGCTTCTCTTTCCTCATCTCTCTGACTTTTCCCTGTCGAAGGCCAAAGAGGTGCTCGACTATGAGACCTCATATGGATGTTATTTTTCCTACAGTAAAACACCATGAACTGAGAGACAGTGAGGCCTCTGACCCACAAAGTGAGCGACCACTCCACGGAGAGGTCCTGCCCTCATTTTCTGTGATATTCTCTGCTTAGGGTAGAGGTTTGATAGGATGGTGTGGAAAGGCTACACAAATTCTGATATTTTGTGACAAGTACCATCTACACATCTGTTTTCTTGCATCGTTTTGTGTTTATGGGTTTCTTTCCGTTTCAATTCTTTTGTGTATCTTTTAGTCTTTTATTGATCTCTATGGCCTCTCAATATGTTTTTTGTCAGTAAATTTATCTGAGTCTCATGCAGACACTTCTGTCTTCCTAGTGAGGTATTTGTCTGTCTATCTTTCTCCGAATTCTACTTGTTCTAGTCTGTGTATTTCCTTTTTAAAGAGTTTCTTCGTCTGATCGTAATCTTTGCTTGCCCATATGTCATACTGAATAATACATGAGTAATTTAGAACCTGTTTTACAATTTTTCAATACAAATTATAAAGTGAAATATTGACTGTAGATTAATGCTGTGCTTATGGACTGATTATTTAATAGGACTATTTAATACCACACACCATTATCATTAATTTATTTTTCCTTTATTATCTTACTGATAGCAAGTATTTAGTGAATGACATTTTGCTGAATTTTATTCATCTTTTCATTCATTCAATAAACACTTATCAAGCCCCTATAACAGCACTTACAGAAGGTTGTCAAGGTATACGTGTTGAGCGAATGCATGCAACGTGCCAGGCGCAGTCTTAATAGCAGAAACACAGAGGTGAATAAGATATGCAAGGTCCTTCCTCCAGGGCAGCTTTCACCTTTCATTCAGGGGTGCGTATGTGTGGGTGTGTGTTTGTATTTGTGTGAAATATGGACAGTGATAAGAAGTAAACATTTTTTAAAAACAGAAGTAAAGAGACCATTTCAGCTGATGCTAAGGGCTAGGATTCAGTGAATGTCTCAGTAACTCAACCCATCCTGTTCATTGTGAAGCCCGTGTTTTCCCTGCCATTGGACTGAGCCAAGGACCTTAAATAATACTGTTTGGGGACAAGACTATGCCCAGCTGTCTTTGATCCAGGGCTTCCCCATTGTCTGCTTCTGCAGGAATGAGACCCAAGAGCTGTGCAACTGCTGCCCCCTGCACAGGTACATCAGCCCCTCCCACCTCCCCTGTTGGTTCCCAGGGGCTCCTTCCCTCCCATCAGGCGCAGTAACAGGAGGTGCTGCTGCCTTTTCAGACAAAGAGAAGCTCCGACTCAGAGGAGGAGACACTGAGTGCTCAGGGCGAGTGGAGGTTTGGCACAACGGCTCTTGGGGCACAGTATGTGACGACTCCTGGAGCCTGGCAGAGGCCAACGTGGTGTGTCAGCAGCTGGGCTGTGGCTCTGCTCTGGAAGCCCTGCAGGAGGCGGCGTTTGGCCCAGGAAGTGGACGCATCTGGCTGGACGAGGTGCAGTGCAGGGGCAGGGAGTCGTCCCTGTGGGCCTGTGCTGCGGAGCCCTGGGGGCAGAGCGACTGCAAGCATGAGGAGGACGCTGGAGTGAGGTGCTCCGGTGAGTGGAGGAGCTTGGATTCCGCGGGCTCTGGCTGAGCTGGGGCTGGGCTGGCGTAAGATGGGGAGTTTGTATTCAGAAAGCACTAGGTCCTGTAGTCTTGGATCTAGGAGAGGCAGAGCTGGGAGGACTCAACATTGGTATTGGGGTAACTGAGAGGTGACTTCAAGGCTCTGGTGGGAAAAGAAGGCTGCCTTGTGACTGACCGTCTCCTGTGTTCTAAACTCCTGTTTAGAATAGGAGCCTAGGTAAAAGAACAACATTGCCCAGCATACAGCAGGTACAGTGCCATGATCCATGGGCAGAGGAGAATATTCAGATTTATGGTAAGTGGGTGGACCAAGGCACTGGATTAGAATTGAGGGAGATGTGAGTTTATACCCAGAAGCACTTCCTGGATTACATTGCTTTCTGTACTCTAGTTTTGGGAGTAGCTTTTGCCTGATCTCCTGAGTGTGGGGTAATAACAATATGGCAGTGGCGGTGGATATAACCCTATAGCTTTTTCAGGCCAACTCAGTACAGTGATCCCATTCTTCTTTTCTTCTTTCCAGGTGAGAGGACAACAGTGGCCCCCAGCCATGGAAGTAAGTGGTTATTCCTCTCTGGATCATGAGATAGAAGAGACACCCATATTTTTATGGACTGGCACTGAGGGGTGACTTTAATGCTGGGTGGGAAAAGAAGGCTGCCTTGTGACTGACTTTCTCCTGTGTTCTAGGTATAAGAACAACATTGCCCAGCACTGCAGCAGGTACAGTGCCATGATCCATGGGCATAGGAGAATATTCAGATGCATGGGACTTGTTTTGTGAAATCTCTGACATAATCAATCAACTCAGGAAAGGAATGATTCTTAGGAGTAACTTGGTGATGGGAAAGTATCAGGGTTTTTCCCTGGAGAAACTTCCCTTCTGTGGTCCATCACGCTGAAGTTTCTCAAGGGGTCTCAGGCCTTTTGCTTTAGGGAAGCTAAGGTTTTTCCACCTGCCCACGAGTGTTGGTCTTCAGCAGCAGATGCCTATCCCAGGGTTGTTTGATGCTCTGGTCTGTTGAAGCCCACGAGTAGGGGTTGAAGCTGTGTGCCCCGGCCCTCAGAAGCTGTTGCAGCCTCGAAGCACCCTGATAATCCCAGCCCTTCCTTGGACCACACTGGAGTGGGGTTGAATCTCAGGACACTGCCTGGGGGAGTGCCAGCCAGGGTTGCAGGCAACCCCGTTATGTCTGAGGCTAGGACTTCACTCTGAAAATGCTGGCATAAGTGAGTTTTCCTCTACTCATGCCCTTCTCTAAATTCTCTTGCCTTTGTTCTCCTTAGGGACCAGACCCGACCCAAATCCTGTCCCTGGCATCCTCTCCCTGCCTGGGATCCTGTGCCTCTCCCTGGGGGCCCTTCTCTTCCTGGTCCTCATCATCTTGGTGACTCAGCAGTACAGACGGAGAGTGGAACACACAGATGGGCTGCAGGGGATGATGGGTAACATAGAAATTGTTTGGAGGCAGGAAATGAGGCCAAGTATGACAAGGGGAAAACTGGTCAGAGTCTCTGTTCTTACCCCATTAGTTTTCAAAATCCATCTTCTCCATGTTAACCTCTAAGGGCTGAATATAGAGCTTTTTAGGATTGGGATGTGAGCACTCACAAGACATGGCTTCTTATGTGAGACAAGAAAGAGTAGGGACTGAGTCATGAATAGTGTCAGATAGAAGCAGAACATACAGACATGGTGCATGGTATAAGACTATACAGGGTCCTGGCAGCCCCGAGGGATTTTCCACATGTGAGCAATGGGGACAATGAAGGATTAGCTTGTTGGTTCAGAGGTTCTCAGCTGGCAATCTCTGATCTTCTGGTGGTTTGCTCAGCTTTATCCAGTTTTGGAGATGCTCTTGATGAGCCTATGTACGAGGAGATTAATTATCTTGTAACGCCGAAGAGAGAGGATCTGCTGAGCAGCCCAGGTATGTGTCTCTGCCTTGGCATCCTGGGTCCTCTGGGTGTTGGCTACCCACTGGCGGTAAGCCAGGTCTTCTCAGCATCTGCAGACCCCATATCTACCCTAGATTCACAGAAGCAGCCCCCCACCCACCTACAGAGGGCAGGATGAACCTCTCCAGAGCCTCTGTGAGCTCTGAGCCTTCCCTTTACATTATAAGAACCATGCCAGCCCCAGCATTTCTTCTCAGCCTTATCATGGAGCCTATAGTTGTGGAAAGGATTTGCTCTGTTTGTTTTTGTGATGTTTTTCTCCACATTAGGGTCTCTATCAGATGACTCAGTGACTAAACTGCCATATTACACTGGGGATGGTGAGGGGAACCGTGACTATAACTCTGCTCCAGGTATTCGAGGCGGATCTGCCTTGGCTGGGCTGTGGGGGAAGGGGAATTTCCTTCGGAGATGAGAGCCAGGGGGACTAGTCTTCCTTTGATTGGCATTAGAGGGGTCTCTTGTCTTTTGCTGCTCTTCTCCTTCTCTGCAATTCCTCATGTTGGGGCTGGGCTCTCAGTGTCCAGAACCATCTTCATTCTGTCACAACAGGCACAAGTTGTTTTTAAAAATAACATCTGGAAAGTATAATATGACAAGATATTTTAGTAATGCTCCTTGGTGTAGGAGTTGCTTTGAAATACATAGTCTTAATCAAGAAATATTAAGATATTTGGATTATTTTCTGGTTTATTGGCACAACAAAATGAAATGTATGGCCTCAGCACAGACCAATTAAAACATGGACTGAATGGTGCCTCTGTTTAGCGGCCATCAGAATCTCTGGGTCAGAAAGGATTTTAGATATTACCTAAACCAACCTATTTACTGTGGTTTCACCTGACCCACGTGTCTGCCCTTAGAATCCTTAGCTTGGAGGACTGATGTCCCTAGTGAAGGTTACGATGATGCTGAAGAAATACCAGTACCCAAGGCTCCTCCTGCCTCTCAGAGGAGCAAAAGGGAAGTACCCCCAGAGGAGGAGAATAGGATGAGGGTCTCTCAGACAGGTGAGTGGGATTAGCCGATCTCCTGCCATCTTTCACTTCTGGCCTGAAAAGGGTGAATTTGAGTTCCTCAATGCCCATCCTTCCTGTAAATTCAAAATTTGGTTGGCCTCATATATTTGATTGCAGCATTCCTTTCTTTAATACTGTCAGATTCCTTGGAAGAGAGGAATCATTCCATATTCTTGGTATCTGTATCTCCATAACTTCATCCTTGATGTGTTTGCATTAACACTTGAAGATGAAACGAGCATATTCGCCAAATCCAAACATGGAGCAACTATTCCGATAACATTTTTGTGTAGTCTCATACATGAAAAGCAGTTAGCGATTTAAAAAAATATTGCAATATTGGAATTTGTGAGACATTTTGACAATTTAAGGTGCACTGTGATCAGATGTTGGTACTAATATGTACAAGGTCTATAATATATGGTGGCCTTAAAAATTAAAGCTATAGTGGTGAATTTTGGACTCAGAATTTGTAGGCAGCTAAGGGCTAATCTGCTCCAGACATTTCAATGGCCAAACAAAGACACTCGTTTTCCAGAGAAGAGTAGTTCTCCATCTGAGGGCTCAAGTGATTCCTTGGGAAGGGGGCAACTGAGCAAGATTCCTGTAATCATTTTTGTGGGCACCTGGGAACACAAATCAAGGCCACCAAGAGCAGAGTTAGATTGTAAGTGGGGAACCGAGATTTCTCCAGATGTGATCTCCTGTGAACTCAGGACCTGAAATTGTGAACTCAGACCTGACAATTGTGAAAGGAGAAATTTTCACATTCCACATTATGATTCTTAACATTCCTGGGCCAAATCTGTGCTGATCGTGTAAGTCAGGAAAAAATCTTCAGAGAACCCTTGTGTTGGCCACAGAGATCCTGTGATCCAGTGTTTCTCAGATAACTTGAGGTCCCAGAGACCCACATGGACTGGATCCTGATAAGATAGCTCTGATACATCCCTGCTGTAACTAATATTGCATATTCTGAGCCTCCCTGAGCATTAATAGATCCCCAGCAAGGCTTTGTCATTCCCATTCACTACACTGTCCTGCCCCTTTGTCACAATTCTAATCGAACTTCTCTTTACTGTTGCAGACTCCTCTCTGTACTTTCCTAGAGGGGCAGCTAATCCTAGGAAAGGAGAAGATAGCCCCTGGCTGCTCCAGGGGGAAAAGGAGAACCCCATGTATGATGACGTTGAACTAAGTGCTCCTGGAACATCTACAGTGGCTTTCCCATGATCCTGAATTAAAAATGAGATGAGGCCTCAGATATTCTAACTGCTTGTATTCCAACAGAGTAGTGCTGACCTATAATTATATTATATGGAAATTGCTCAAAATTAAATATTCTGAATAAAGTACTTTTTGCTTTATTGATGATTTAGTAGGTTTGATCTAACTACTTTTAGACAATTGGTTCTCCATCAGTTTCTCTCAAAGGAAATGCAAGGTGAGTGAACTGACCTGGTTTCTCATGTCCCCCACAAGCCATTCAAGGCATTATTTCATACAGGCTCATGAATGTTCCAAGTCATTCTTACTTAGACAAGGGACTCTAAACTTGGTCCACACTCATACCTTCCTTCCTAGCAAGGTGAACTCATAAAAAGAAAACCCAATCCTGAACATTCATGTATGCTCTTCCCTGAGATGTCACATCACCTGTTTTTAAACAATTCCTAGACACCAGACGTGGGTATAAGTTTCAAAGTAGAGGATGGGAGTTTGGCTAGTGAGAGAATGAATACAGCTTTTCTTATCCTGCTCAAATTTTCATAGAATAATTAAGAATGTAACTCTACATAACTGTCTCTTCCTTTTCCATCTCCAATTCCCTAGGCTAATTTTTCATTTATTACTCAAAATTAGAAAAGCTGCAACTATTTTCCTTCTACCTAACCAACCCACACTTTAAACCTCACTTCTAGGTTTTATAGAAGATGGGTGGAATATTTTATAATATTCAGTTATGTTTCTGAGTTTATCTTCCTAAGAGTAAGCACTTAGTTCAGAGCCAGATTTCATAGTTTTATGCTGTTCAAGAAAAGTATAAACTCTTTATCTAAAGGAAGGCAAGAGTATAGTCTGAGGAGAAGTGTAACACTGATTTTTCAACTGAGATTTCACTTGAGGAAAGAAGAATGTTTGAAGACTAAATTTTCTAAGGTTATTGGGGGTGAACATACCTAGATTCTTAAATGAACAGTATTCATCTATGAAGCTCAGAGTATTTATTACAAATAATTTCATCATAGGTGCATGTGAAAACTTTGCAGTAATGAAGACAGAATTATCATTTATTTGCTATGAAAAAGGCAACATTAGAAAGATTTTCACAAGGTGTCTGGCATACTTGCTCCAAAAATGGCACTACATGGTGCCAAGCTCAACATCATCATGCTCGGAGTCTTCTTGTCACAGGACCAGTGAGGATCCTTTCTCTCTCATGCTAGAGTTGATAGCTTTTCTAGGAGACTGAAGAGAGATGCCTGAAATGGTGAAAAGAATCTTGGTTTCAGTGGTGACAAAAAGGACAGAGTCCTCTGGTGAAGGAGACTAGTATAAAGTGGCTACAAAATACACAAGCGTAGGGGTCCAACACTTGTCTGAAAGGCTAGATAGAGCTACTTCATACTGACTCAGTTACTCTGTGTAAAGTCTTGTCTTGATCTATACTGTTGGAAAGGAGGTAGATGAATAATGTCAAGAGTGAAAAAGAGACAGGAATTCTCTCTTCCACACTAGTCTGGTTTGATTTCTTAAGAAATGTAGGAAGGAGATGACCTCTCCAAAGTACCTCAGATGACCTCTCCTCAACACCTCAATAACAGATAAAATCTGATATAAAAGTATTCATGAGAACAATTTGGGTTCTCTGTCAGATGCCAAAAGGGAGCAGCCTGTTCCTAAGGAATGAGAGTCTTCATCTGTCAGTTGAAACAATGAGAGAAAATTGCATTTTATTTTCCTTCTGTGCTGAGACTTTACGACTCTAATTAAGGCCACTGCACATTCAAAGGCACACAATTGATCTCAATATTCTTGGAAATTATTTAAATCTTCTAAATATTCGAATATATCAAGGTTAACAATATTTTTCTAACATGGGCTCTCATGTAATAAAACATCAACAAAAGCTATTTGGCTACGAGTTTTCAGGTACTATTTTCAAGTATATGGTACAGGGTTATAATGTAATATGCACATATCAGAGACTGAGGGAGGATGAATCTGGCCCAAGAGTACCGAGGCTGTCCATGTGCCTTATGAAGCTATGGAAGACACACTGACTGGGAGAGGCAAGACTGGACATCTATCATTCAGAGACAGGAGATCCCATCAGTCCTGATCACAGTATATCTGACTTTCAATCTCTCTAGTGATTGGTTGGCCTTATGATCCAACCCCTAGGAGCCCTTCTCAACAGGCCTCATCCCAAGAGCTGTGCATCATTACTATCTGGAGAAGATCTAGGGGAACATTCTCCTCTCTTAGGTCCTTTTTAAATAAGAGCTTCTGGTAAGTACAGGCATCAAGCACTCCATGTATTCAGAGTTTATTAAAATCAACTTTTGGGTCTCAATATACACATATCCCACTAAATGATCCCAATATCATACTATCTCAGGATCCAACCATCCTTCCAAATGTTCTTTTTAGCAAATTTTTGAGATTATCAGTTTCAGATGTTTAAAAAAATGGTCTATGAATCCATGCTAATCCATTAGATGCATGTTTGTAACTGAGTGGATGTAGCTGCGAATACAGAGAACTGAGTCTGATCTTTCCCTTTCTGAGGTCACAGAGTGGGCAGAGAGAGGGAAAATTGCTGTGAACTGGCAAGAAGAGATCCTTCCCATGCTAATTATAGGAGGAATTCTCCCCAGATGAGGTTCCTGTCACATCCCCACCATCCAAGGGAAGACCTATCTCTATTACCCAGGGCAGATTCAGGGTCTCCATTCTCCTCACTGTCCTCTGTGTAATACATCAGCTTAGCCACTGAGTCATCAGATGGGTTACCTTGCAGAGAAAAAACAATCATAGACAAACAGAAAAACTTTCCCACAGTAGGAGGCCTAATGTCATGGTTCAGAAGAAATCTTGAGGCTTCAGACTTGTAGAGAGAGGGTTTATAGCTCCTGCCTTAGGAGGAGGCTAACCATATGAGGTTGGGTTAGTGGTTGTGTCTGTGCTTGCTGAAGACAACCCATAGCCAGTTCATGAAGAGAGGAGAGGGCATGGAACACACCTGGGCTGTCCAACAGATCTTCCTTCTCTGGTGTTATGAGGTAATCAATCTCCTGGTACAAGACCTCATTGACAGCATCTTCAAAAGCAGATAAGGCTGAGGAAAGTGGCATGAGTTTAGAGACTGCCCTAGAGATATTCCTTATACAATAGACAAAGTCTTCAGTGCTTTCCAATGCTCACCCTTAGAAAGACCCCTGTGGGCTTCTAGGGTCACTTTATCAGCCTTATGCCTTTCTAGGACAGACCTAGGTTTCCTGACCATGATCTTGATCCTACACTGAATTCTATTGATATTGTCCACACAGGAAGTCATACTTTTTAAAAAGAAAGTCATAAATTTTTTTTTAATGAAGTCATATATTTTTTTAAGAAAGTCATAATTTTTGAATGATTTTACATTCAACCCAGGACCAAGGACTGAATTCTTTCAAATCTTAAAGTCTATTGTAGAGAAGGTAGAGTTTGCCAAAAAATAGTAATGGAGACTGATACTTGTGCACTTTTCTTGATCACAACTGGCTCAATACTCTTCCCACTACTTTATAGGTCATTTATCATCTCTAAGGCCCACCTTGGTGCTCTGCTCTCCATCTGTGTAGCTGAATCCCCAGGATGATAAAAACCAGCAAGAGAAGGCCACCAAGTATGATATAGAGGCTCTCAGATAGGGAGAAGTTACCAAGGACAGGAGATGACCTGGAATTGGTGCCTGAGGAGAGAAGAAGACCATGATATTTTAGAGAGGATCATAAGCTCAGGAGAACTCCCCTTATGAGTTCTCCTGAGTCCATTTCCTGAGTCCTCAAGACCATAAAATCACCATTCAGATACGATGGGTCTGCCTGAACTCCAAGATGTGATCAACCCAGGTCCTTCTCTGAGCTTTGTCAACCAGAATTGAATCTGGTGCTAAGGAATTTTTATAAAATCGAAGCTGATAAACAGTTTTGAAGCATTACAGCAGACGCAATTTCATAAGATTACAAATCTCTGACTATTAGGGCTTTCCGTACTGATAGGGTTAATTTTGCCAGAAATATGTAGATTCCACAGTGCCAGTCCATAGAAATATGGGTGTCTCTTCTATCTCATGATCCAGAGAGGAATAACCACTTACTTCCATGGCTGGGGGCCACTGTTGTCCTCTCACCTGGAAAGAAGAAAAGAAGAATGGGATCACTGTACTGAGTTGGCCTGAAAAAGCTATAGGGTTATATCCACCGCCACTGCCATATTGTTATTACCCCACACTCAGGAGATCAGGCAAAAGCTACTCCCAAAACTAGAGTACAGAAAGCAATGTAATCCAGGAAGTGCTTCTGGGTATAAACTCACATCTCCCTCAATTCTAATCCAGTGCCTTGGTCTACCCACTTACCATAAATCTGAATATTCTCCTCTGCCCATGGATCATGGCACTGTACCTGCTGTATGCTGGGCAATGTTGTTCTTTTACCTAGGCTCCTATTCTAAACAGGAGTTTAGAACACAGGAGACGGTCAGTCACAAGGCAGCCTTCTTTTCCCACCAGAGCCTTGAAGTCACCTCTCAGTTACCCCAATACCAATGTTGAGTCCTCCCAGCTCTGCCTCTCCTAGATCCAAGACTACAGGACCTAGTGCTTTCTGAATACAAACTCCCCATCTTACGCCAGCCCAGCCCCAGCTCAGCCAGAGCCCGCGGAATCCAAGCTCCTCCACTCACCGGAGCACCTCACTCCAGCGTCCTCCTCATGCTTGCAGTCGCTCTGCCCCCAGGGCTCCGCAGCACAGGCCCACAGGGACGACTCCCTGCCCCTGCACTGCACCTCGTCCAGCCAGATGCGTCCACTTCCTGGGCCAAACGCCGCCTCCTGCAGGGCTTCCAGAGCAGAGCCACAGCCCAGCTGCTGACACACCACGTTGGCCTCTGCCAGGCTCCAGGAGTCGTCACATACTGTGCCCCAAGAGCCGTTGTGCCAAACCTCCACTCGCCCTGAGCACTCAGTGTCTCCTCCTCTGAGTCGGAGCTTCTCTTTGTCTGAAAAGGCAGCAGCACCTCCTGTTACTGCGCCTGATGGGAGGGAAGGAGCCCCTGGGAACCAACAGGGGAGGTGGGAGGGGCTGATGTACCTGTGCAGGGGGCAGCAGTTGCACAGCTCTTGGGTCTCATTCCTGCAGAAGCAGACAATGGGGAAGCCCTGGATCAAAGACAGCTGGGCATAGTCTTGTCCCCAAACAGTATTATTTAAGGTCCTTGGCTCAGTCCAATGACAAGGGAAAACACGGGCATCACAATGAACAGAATGGATTGAGTTACTGAGACATTCACTGAATCCTAGCCCTTAGCATCAACTGAAATGGTCTCTTTACTTCTGTTTTTAAAAAATGTTTACTTCTTATCATTGTCCATATTTCACACAAATACAAACACACACCCACACATACGCACCCCTGAATGAAAGGTGAAAGCTGCCCTGGAGGAAGGACCTTGCATATCTTATTCACCTCTGTGTTTCTGCTATTAAGACTGCGCCTGGCACGTTGCATGCATTCGCTCAACACGTATACCTTGACAACCTTCTGTAAGTGCTGTTATAGGGGCTTGATAAGTGTTTATTGAATGAATGAAAAGATGAATAAAATTCAGCAAAATGTCATTCACTAAATACTTGCTATCAGTAAGATAATAAAGGAAAAATAAATTAATGATAATGGTGTGTGGTATTAAATAGTCCTATTAAATAATCAGTCCATAAGCACAGCATTAATCTACAGTCAATATTTCACTTTATAATTTGTATTGAAAAATTGTAAAACAGGTTCTAAATTACTCATGTATTATTCAGTATGACATATGGGCAAGCAAAGATTACGATCAGACGAAGAAACTCTTTAAAAAGGAAATACACAGACTAGAACAAGTAGAATTCGGAGAAAGATAGACGGACAAATACCTCACTAGGAAGACAGAAGTGTCTGCATGAGACTCAGATAAATTTACTGACAAAAAACATATTGAGAGGCCATAGAGATCAATAAAAGACTAAAAGATACACAAAAGAATTGAAACGGAAAGAAACCCATAAACACAAAACGATGCAAGAAAACAGATGTGTAGATGGTACTTGTCACAAAATATCAGAATTTGTGTAGCCTTTCCACACCATCCTATCAAACCTCTACCCTAAGCAGAGAATATCACAGAAAATGAGGGCAGGACCTCTCCGTGGAGTGGTCGCTCACTTTGTGGGTCAGAGGCCTCACTGTCTCTCAGTTCATGGTGTTTTACTGTAGGAAAAATAACATCCATATGAGGTCTCATAGTCGAGCACCTCTTTGGCCTTCGACAGGGAAAAGTCCGAGAGATGAGGAAAGAGAAGCAAGAAAGGGAGTAAGCCTCTGCTACGAGATATCAACAGGCGAATGGTTTACATTTTATCTGAAGTTGACTAGGAAGCCACTGGAGGCTTAAGAGCAAGACACAAGACACAAACTCGTTTGTAAAACTCTTCTCTGGCTGACTGAGAAATAAACATTATGGAAGGGAAAGAGTGGACCTAGGAGACCAGTAGAGACTGTTGGAAGAATCCAGGCAAGATGGTCTTTCCTGGACTAAGCAGGCAGTGAGGATGAAGGGAATAGAAGGATTAAGGATACACCTGAAGATAGAGCCAACAGAACTTGCTATTATATTGGAAGTGGAGGGCGAGTGAAGTGGAAGGGTGAAAGCTGACTCACATACTAAGCCTTAGTAACTGAGTGATGTTGGTGACATTAACTGAAATGCAGAATATAGTAGAGAGGAAAAGTTAGAGCGTGGATTGAGAAGGTGGAATCAAACGTTATGCTTTGAACTACATTTGGGTGGCTCATTGGTATTCAAGCGGAGATGTCACGTGGCAGTAGAACATATGAGTTTGGAGTTAAGGGGAGAGATGAGCTGTGGAGGTATATATCTGGCAACTTTCAATGTACGGATGTCATTCGGGCCATGGGCCTTGGTGCGGGGAAGTACAGCTACGAAAGAGTAGAGTGTCTGATACTGAGCCCTGGGAGTGTCTAAACTCTGGAGGCTGAGCACAGGAGTTGCACCCCTGCAACTGGTAAGAAGGAGAATGAGAAGCCTAATTAATGCCATAAAGTGATCCTCAATAGGCAAATCCCCACAATTTTGAAAAAGGACAGAGAAGTCAATGGTGTTGAATGCTTCTGAAAGGGCAAGGATAATATAATGAAGTCAGGAAAGTGTCTTACATTTAATTTCCTTACCACTTCTGAGGAGTAGTGGGTTTAAGACGTAACTGAAATAAGTGCAGGACAGTAGGAGACACAGTGTGGAGACGGTGACCTTCGATCACACTGTGGAGAGGAGAGAAGAGGAATGGGGCAGTAGCCATAAAGGGAATTGGGGTTACGGAATGTTGGTTTGTTCAGGTATTTTTCAAGATGTGAGGTGCTTCAGCCTGGATGTACATTGATAAGATCAACAGGGAGACAGAGAGCTAATGGTGCAGATAAAGAGGATATAATTGAAGAGGTGAAGTGTTGGACAAGTTGAATTTCACCTTTGACAAGGTGAAGTGTTTGACAAGGGTTTAGAATTTGTAGACTGAGCAGAAGAGCTGGCGTAAGAGAAGGACAGTGGCCTCTGATCCAGGAGGCTAAGTAGAGAGCTGTGTACAAGTTGTGATAGTTGGAGAAAGAAAGACGAGGAGTTTGACTGTGCTAATTTCTCAGTAAGGTCCGAGGCAAGACTAAGATTTGAGAATGGATGACGGGAATCAGGTTTTGACAGGGGGAGGTGAGCGGAAAATAGGTACAATATAGTTTTAAAGATAGGGCAAGCACACACATTTGGAGAAGTAAGGTAGAACTTAGGGGCAGTGTGGCGTGCCCAATAGAGATTGTGTCCACGAATTCAAAAACAGACGAGCAGCATACCGTGCACTGCTTTCCTGCCTTTTCATGAGTTCAGCGCAGGCGAGGAGTAATTAGTTAGTTGACTTTAACCTTCCTCGTGTGTACCAGTTAAGACTGACAAAGAAGAACAAGAGAGTTGACTATAGATAAGTGAAAATGATTATAATGTTGGAGCGTATTATCTAATCTACCTGAGGAAAAAACGTGCCCATATGAGGACTTAAGGAAAGTAAGAAAATCCATGAGGATGGAAAGGTACTGCGAAAGGAGCATTACAGGTCAAGAGCCATAAGAATAAGGAGCAATACTCGGAGAATGCAATGAAGAAATCAAAATTCCAAGGTGTACATTTATCGATGGTCAGCAGTGAATGCTTAGGCAGAGGTGGGAAGAAAGGGGACGTTCTCAGAAATGAGAAACTCGATGAACTGAGAGGCCAGGATTGTTGAAGGACGTTGAAGTAACCACTAATGGTTGCAGGAGGAAGACAGAGATGAAGAACCTGGTGAGCCTGGTGCTGCAGTCTTCAGCGGACAAGGCGGGGTGACCAGAGGGTGGGACGATGACAGCAACAAAGAGAAGTAGTAGGCGATATTGCCTCATGCTACGAATTTCAGAGTAACTGGATGTCGAGAAGACACACAGAAGAGGAATTGTTGAAGATGACAACTGAGCACGGTGTGCCTAACCAAAGTACCAGGCCAAGGAAAAGTGTGTTGAAAGAGAAACCAACACACAGCCTCCTATTGATAGGAAACCAAGTGTTTTCATGGAAAAGTCAGGTATTGATCAGAACATGAAAGTGAAGGAAACATGGAAGATATAAGAGAATTTGTAGATGACAGACTCCAAATTCCAGCAGGCTCTGCCAAAGACTTGGGAGAATGGAGTCTGGGGGAGCAGAGAAGTGCACAGTAATAGAGGAGAAAGGCCCAGAGGATGAAGGACCAGCCAACAGGCCTGAGACTCTGAGGGCTTCTTGGCTGAGACAAAGTCAAGCAGAAAGTTGTGGGCCCATGAGGTACTCACCTCCTAGCCCTTGTCCATGATACGGCAACCAAGGAGTAAAACAAATTCCTCTTTAACGGGATTGTTTTCCAGGGCCCTTCCTCTCAGAGGTCTCTGCTCTGCTCACCATTCCAGGGTCATTCTGCATCCCTCTCCCTCACCCTCTTTCTGCTCTGGCCATGGTAAAATTTTCTCAGGAGCTCACATAGACCATGTCCCCTCCCAACCCAGTATTTATACTGACCAAAATGATCTTTCCACTTTCTTCCTTTAAGGAACTCTTACCCATAACTCAGGTCTCTATCTCAGCTTATTTTTTATTTTTTTTTTGCCCCAATTATACAGTTCAACGCACTTTCTCATTCTTCATGATACTTGAAATTTCTGCTAATGAGAGTTTTTAGCACTGGACTGTAAATTCTGTGATGGCCGGGACTATATCCTCTTCTGTTCTCTGCTCTCTTAGCTAGAATATAAATTTGCACCTACCAGGCACTCAATTGCTATCGACCAACAGGCTGACTTGAGAAGTAGTCTAAGTGGCATAGACACATTTCTGAGTAAAATACCATGAGTTTAAGAGATGACACAGTCAGGATTGATTCTCTGCTCGGCCTCGTAGTCACTTTAAAGTGCTGGACATATCTTTTAACCACCCCTAATCGGTTGGCAATTCCTCAGAAAGTTTGTTAGAGTATCATTCACGTTCCCCACATGTTCATTCCATTCTCCCTGATACTTTTCACATAAACTGCAGTCAACACAATTTTCTGTGTGTCTTCCTTTGAAACGAGTCTGCAACATGTGTATTAAATCACCTTCATCCAACTTCATTTGTAGACTCACCTTAAAGTCATCCCTTAGATTTGAAAGTATAAGGTCTCGCTAACGACATCTTACAGGGGTGGGACAGACACATAGACACAGACAGTAATTCACCTGCACACATGATATAGGCTTCCTCCTTTGGAGAACATGAATTGTATTTCCAAGGATCGGAAGGACATTGCCAGAGAGAGGTATCAGTTTTCCGACACTGGATTCCATCCACCCACCGAGGTCTAGAACCTTCCCTAAAATTAACAGAAGAGTCAAGGGTCCCATCATTCCCACAGCCAAGGTGTCTGCAGATCACGGACAAAGTCATGGCTTCCATGGGGCTGCGGCAGACACTGCCCCAGGTCCCGTTGTAGAAAACTTCCAGCCACCCAGCACACTCCTGATCCTCATTCACCATCCTGAGGTCCAGGAACTCTAAAATTGAAAGACAGGAAAAACAGGCACAGTGAAGATTCCACTCAACGTTCTGGGTTTTTTCTCTCTCCCAGAGATTATGAATAGTCATCCCTGACTCTGCTGAGAAAGCAGCTTAATGGGACCGAAAATTTGTCTCCCTCTTACCTGATTTTGCTCATGTGTGTCTGTCTAGTTCTACCACAATGATGTAGCGAAACACGAACTGAGAGGAACACCACTCTGGGCACTGCACAGAGGGAAAGCTGAATCCTACTTACTGACACGACTTCTGACAGACTATGTGAAACAGAGTGCGGGTTGTGGGTGGTGGGTAGAATCATGGACCCTGCTTCCTAGAACCTGTGCAAATGTTACCTTTTATGCAAAGGGACTTCACAGCTGTGATTAAGATAAGGATCTTGGGATGATGAGATTAACCTGGAATACCATGGAGTAAGCAGGTGAGCCCAGTCGGATCACATTCTTAGACCCATTCGCCTTAAAAGTAGAATATTTTTCCTGGCTTTCATTAAAGGGAGATGTGGCTATAGAAGAATGGTTGGAGATATGCAACATTACCTGTCTGGTGATGATGGAAGGGGCTATAACCCAAGGCATGCACACAGTTTGTAGAGCTTAACAAGACAAAAAAGGAAATTTTCCCCAGAATTCAGAATGGATGCAGCCCTACTGACACCTAGACTTTAGCCAGTGAGATCTGTGTTGGATCTTTAATCTACAGAACTGTAAAATAATAAATATACATTGTTGCATGCCACTCATTATGTGACAATTTGTTGCAGCAACAAACAGAAACTAGTACAGTGGGTCTCACGATTTAACCACTAGATGAACTGAAGAGTGAGCCCAGCTGTCAGATGGAAAGTGTAGGAAATGGCTGTGTCAGGGAATATCGCTGAGAAGGAAGGAGCAGAGCTTCAGCTGCTGCAGGAGGAAATGAAAGCACCAATCTTCCCATCTGCTAGAAAGACAGGCACTGTGGAGGGAAGCTTCTTCCATGTCCTCTGGCCCTTTCAGCAGCACCCCGCAGGACTCAGACTCCCATCCTCCAGAGCCCGCATCCCCTCTCCCTGCCTATGCACGATGTGCAGCGCAGACCTGAGCAGATGACCCCTGCGTCCTCCTTGTGCCAGCAGTCGTGCTGCCCCCAGCCGCGGGAAGGGCACTTCCACACGTGCGACTCCTTCCCCGTGCAGTTCACGTCGTCCAGCCAGATGGGGTCTGATCCCTGCCCGAAGTGTGCAGAGACCGTGGCATTGAGGGCTTCTCCACAGCCCAGCTGTCTGCACACCACGTGCGCGTCGTTCAGGTCCCAGCTGTCATCACAGACGGTGCCCCAGGAGCCCTGGTGAAGGACCTCCACTCTGCCGGCACAGGGACCGCCCCCGTTCACCAGGCGGAGCTGTCTGCCGTCTGAGGAGAGAGAGTCGTGGCGATGGGGCTTTTACACAGGGAAAGAGAAGGCTTTTCTGGTCCTGTGGGACCCTCACCTGAGCAGTTGGCAGCGCTCCTCTCTGAGGCTGCAGAGCCTGCTGGTTCAGACGCAGAGCCGTTGCGCTGGGGCAGCACCTGGGTCTGGTTTCCTACAGAAACAGCTGCGGTCAGAGGGTTAATAAAGTCGAAGAACGAGATAATGAATTAAACTAAATAATAACCTAGTGATGGGGTCTGAGATGAAAGCTGTAACATAGCATTAATGTTATCATAATTTTATAGTTCACTTTCTTTGTGGAGATTTTGCTTCTGACAATGCCTATATTCTCTGTATTAAGTTTATTGGGATAACATTGGTTAATAACATCATATAGATTTCAGGTGTACAACTTTACATTATGATATCTGTGTACTCTATTGTGTGCTCATCACCCGAGGTTTAGTCTCCTTTCGTTGCCAAGTACATGAGCCCCTTTACCTTTTTGGTCTTTCCCCCACCTCCCTTCCTCTCTGGTAACCACCATTCTGTTGTCTATATCTATGTTTGTTGGTTTGGTTTGCTTGTCCATTTGTTGATTATCGTTTAATATCCCACATATGAGTGAAATCATATGGTTCTTGTCCTTTTCCATCTGACTTCATTCACTTAGCATGAAACTCTAAAGATCCATCCATGTTGTCCATACAGCAAATGTTTCATCTTTTTTACATCTGAGTGATGCCTTCAACTTTGTCCCTCAAGATTGTTTTGGCTAATTGGAGTTTTTGTGGTTCATACAAATTTTAGGGTTGTTTTTCTATTTCTGTGAAAAATGCCAATGGAATTTTCAGACAGATTGCACTGCATCTGTAGATGGATTTGGATGGTATAAACATTTTAACAATATTCATTCTTCTGATCCATTAAAATGTGATAATTTTCCGTTGGTTTGGATCTTCTTCAATTTCATTTATCAAAGTCTCCTAGTTTTCATTGTACAGATATTTTGCTTCCTTGGTTAAATTTATTCTAAAGTATTTTAATCTTTTTTTTCATAATATTGTGAATGGGATAGTTTTGTTTATTTCTTTTTCAAATGTTTTATTGTTAGAGTATAGAAATACAACTGATTTCTATGCTGATTTTATATCTTGCAGCTTTATTGAATTTGTTTGTTACTTCTGTTTTTTGGTAGTCTTTAGGGTTTTCTATATGTAAAATCATATCATTTTCAAATAATGACAATTTTACTTTATTTCAAATTTGGTTGCTTTTATTTCTTTACCTTGCCTGATTGCTCTATATAGAACTTCCAGTACTATATTAAATATTAATAGTGAGAGTGGGCACCCTTGTACTTTTTCTGATCTTAGAGGAAAAGTTTTCAATTGTTCACACTTGAGTATAATATTAGCTGTGCATTTGTGATATATGGCCCTTTTTATGTTGAGGCATGTTCCTTCTATATCCAATTTGTTGAGGATTTTATAATGAAGATGTTGTATTTTGTCAAAGGCTTTTTCTACATCTATGGAGTTGATCATATGATTTTTAACTTTCATTCTATTAATGTAGTGCTTCACATTTATTGATTCGCACATATTGAACTATCCATGTATCCCAGGAATAAATTCCACTTGGTCATGGTGTATGATCTTTTGAATGTGTTGTTGAATTCAGTTTGCTAATTGTTTGTTGAGAATTTTTGCATCTATATTCACCAAGGATTCTCGTCTATAGTTTTCTTTCAGTCGTTATGTGGCTTTGGTATCAGGGTAATGCTGGCTTCATAAGATAAATTTAGAAATGTTTCCTCCTCTTCTATTTTTTAGAAGAGGCTGAAAAGAATTGATGTTAAATTCTTTAGGAGTCTGGTAGAATTCGTAAGAGAAACCATCTCCCCTGGATTTTCTACACTGGAAGATTTTTGAGAACTGATTCAATTTCCTTGATTGTTATTGGTCTGTTCAGATTTTCTATTTCTTAATATTTCAGTCTTGGTAAGCTGTATGTTTCTACAAGTTATTTCTTCTAGGTTATCCAATTTGTTGGCATATAATTGTTCATAGTGGCCTCTTACATTCCTTTGTATTTCTTTAATGTCCCCTCTTTTATTTCTGATTTTGTTTCTTTTTTTTCTTAGTCTAGCTAAAAGTTTTTTCTATTTATTTATCTTTTTAAAAAATCAATCTATGGCCATGCCACCCTGAGCAAACCTGATCCCGTCTAATCTCGGAAGTTGAGCAGGGTTGGGCCTGGTTAGTACTTGGATGGGAGACCACCTAAGAAGACCAGGTGCTATAGGTGAGTAAAAAATAAAAAAATAAGGATTGTAAGCTGACAAGGTCCTTGCAATCTGTGAGGTCAACCAAGGGTTGCCTCGCCTAAAAAAATAAAAATAAATTTTAAAAAATTTAAAAATCAGTTCTTAGTTTCATCAGTCCTTTCAATTGTCTTTTTAGTCTCCATTTTATTTATTTCTGCTCTGATCTTTGTTATTTCCTTTCTTCTACTAATTTTGAGCTTAGTTCTTTTTAGTTCTTTGAGGACCTCGTCTTTAGAGAGGAGGGAGGACAGAGTGATTAGTAGGATGGAAAGGTGACTTCCTGAGTGCTATTAATGTTCTCCTTATTAATCTGACTTGATGTACATGACCAAGGTATATACTTATTGCTTACAAATTATTCTCTATGAGTAAACTTAAATAATATTGTTTATTTAAAAAAATATCATTGTTCTTAATACTTCTCACCCTGAACTAAAAAAAAAAAAGAATGAACAATAAAAAGAACCATGTTTTGCCATAAAATATCTTACTTTTGAAGGCAATTTTTCCACATTGTCTGCTCTTAGGGACATTTCACTAAAGGAACTTACTGAGTACCAGTTAGCCCCTCCCTCTCTCTTACCTGAGCAGATTACAGAGGCCGTGTTTCTGTGGGTACAGCCAGGAATGCCCAGGGCTGTCATAGGGCAATTCCATAAGAAGGACTCATCCCCTGAACAGTGAAATTGGGCTTTCCAGATCTGATCACCTCCTTCCACAAAGTATGCTCCTTTTGGGGTAGAGATGGCGACTCCACAGCCGAGCTGATGACAAACAACATTGGCATTGGCCATAGTCCAGTGGGAGGCACAGAGCATTCTCCATTCTCCAAAAATATTCATCTCTACTTGTCCCTCACACTGAGACGTGCTATTTTTCATGAGTCGAACTTCTGTGTATGCTGGTAAGAGAAGAGAGGATTTCAGCCAAATCTCATGTTTTTCTTACTCCAACAGAGCATGCATGGAGGTTAAAGCCCTGTTCTACATCTCACCTGAACAAACAACTTGAACAGCTCCACTGTGCTGGCAAGTGCCCCCTGGACAAGGCACTCTAGGGCAGAACCAGAGATTTGTCTCCTGCCCCACACACCGGAACTCTTCAGCCCAGACCTGTCCATCTGACTCTCTGATTGGTAGGTTTCCCAGGACAGACACAGCCTTGCCACACCCCAGCTCCGCACAGATGACCTGGGCAGTGAGGAATGTAAAGTTCCCACCAGACACTGGAATCCAGTCTCTTCCAGAATGCACTTCTACTCTCCCTGAGCAGGGTCCATCCCCTCCAACCAGACGCATAAATCCTAAGAGAAAAAATCAAACCCAGTGAGTGTTCATGATCACAAGTTGGCAATTAGAAGTGACATGTCATAAACAATGGTGTTAAAGTTTTCCTTTTCCCAGGGAAATAGGGAGAGGATTTTATGATTAATGTCAAAATGGGAACTCTATGAATGAGTTTCTAAAGACAGATCATTTGTAATGGCTGAATACCAGGGACATATATTTTGGAGTTGGTTAGAGAAGTGAAGTCCTCATCTAGGGAACTATGATCTACAGGGCCCTAAAAAACTGCACAATACATAAGCATTCAAACTTTAATGAAGAGGTATGAAGAACAGAACCAACCTAGAGGAACACGGTCTATGAAAAGGCAGAGACCCATCAGTCACAAAAGGTTAGAAAAGCCATCCTGAGATGGGGCTCAAATTCTGATCAGTTTCTCTCTCAGGAGCCAATCCTCAAATGACTGGGAATAGGGAAAATCATGAAGGCTGTATCCATGAATGCATGTCAACTTATACATATATCGATGGCACAAAATTAGAAATATAGACATTATAACAAATCCACTTTTGTGGTTTCATATTTTATTATTCTGATAATGTTTGATGGCAAAAAAATTCCAAGAATATCTTAGAATATCTAAATTGGAAAGATAAGTCTGGATATTAAAAAAGTTCAGAGAATCATAGCAAAGAGACAGGCTAATCTGATCCATCTCTGTTGAAACCCTAGGGTTTGTCAATAAAGTTAGGAGAGAATGAGTTCTCAGGGAGCTTTTACAAGACAGCTGAGTTTGCTGATCACTTCCTACTAGAGGTTTTCTTCTGAGATACAGGAATATTAGCAAATGCTAAGGGGTGATAGTAATCAGTTTTTATCCTACCATCTTGCTGATGTCTGTATTGCTATCTGACATCAGCAAGATGACAAAACTAGAAGTCTCCAAACTTTGCTTTTCCCAGAGTCAGTAGAAGGAAGGAAATAATAAAACTTAGAGCAGAATTAAACAAAATAGAAAGCAAAAAGATGATAGAAAACATTAATACAACAAAGAGTTGGTTCTTTGGAAAGATTAATAAAATTGACAAACCTCTGGCTAGACTCACTAAGGAAAAAAATGAAAAAGACTCAAACAAAATCATAAATGAAAGAAAAGAAGTTACAATGGACACCAAAGACCAAAGAAATACAAGGACTATAAAAGAATATTATGAAAGGCTGTAGCCACCAAATTCAATAACCATGAAGAAAAATACAAGTTCTTAGAAACATATAATGTTCCCAAACTGAATCACAAAAAACTAGAAAATCTAAATAGACAAATCAACAGTAAAAAATAAATAAATAAATAAATAAATAAATAGATAGATAGATAGATAGATAGATAGATAGATAGATAGATAGATAAATAAATAAAATGAAACGATCATTAAAAACCTCCCCAAAAGTAAAAGTCCAGGACAAGATAGCTTCATTAGTGAATTCTACCAAACATTCAAAGCTGACTCAATATCGGTTCTTCTCAAACTTTTCCAAAAATTTGAAGAAGAAGTAATACTTCCTAACTCATTTTATAAGGCCCACAGTACCATGATACCAAAACCTGGCAAGAATAACACATAAAAAAAGAACAAAACAGACCAATATCTCTGATGGATACAAATGCAATAATCCTAAACAAAATACAAGCAAACTGAATACAACAATGCATTAAAAAGATAATTTATCACAATCAAGTGGTGTTCATTCCAAGGGCACAAGGATGATTCAACATACACAAATCGATCAATGTGATATACCACATTAATAAAATAAAGGATAAAAATCATATGATCATATCAATAGATACAGAAAAAGCACTTGACAAGATACAACACCTATTTATGATTAAAACACTCAATAAAATGGATATAGAAGGAAAGTACCTCAACATAATAAAGCCCACATGTGACAAACCCTCAGCTAATAACACACTCAATGGTAAAAAATGAAAAGCTTTTCCTCTAAGATCAGGAACAAACAAGGATACCCACTCTCACCAATGTTATTCAGTATAGTAGTAGAAGTCTTAGCCAAAGCAATCAGGCAAGAGAAAGAAACAAAAGGCATCCAAATTGCGAATGAAGAAGTCAAATTGTCACTTTTTCAGATGATATGATTCTCTATATAGAAACCCCTAAAGGCATCACCAAAAGCTATTAGAAACAATAAACAAATATAATAAAGTTGCAGGGTACAAATCAATGTAAAAAAATTCATTGTGTTCCTATATGCAAAAAGTGAAACTTCAGAAACAAATGTAAAAACCAATTCCGTTTTCAATTGCAACAGAAAGAATAAAATACCTAGGAATAAACTTAACAAAGAATATGAAGGACTTATACACTGAAAACTATAAGACATAGTTAAAAGAAATTGAAGAAGACACAATGAAATAGAAAGATATTTTGTGCTCATGGATTGGAGGAATCAATATAGTTAAAATGTCCATATTACCCAAAGCAATATGCAAATTTAATGCAATCCCCATCAAATTCCCAATGGCATTTTTTAAAGAAATAGAACAAAAAATCATTAGATTTGTATGGCACCACAAAAGACCCCAAGAAGCTAAAGCAACCCTGAGAAAAAAAGAACAAAGCCAGAGATATTATACACCCTGACTTCAAGTTTTACTACAAAGTGCCAATTATCAAAATGGCATGGTATTGGCAGAAAAAGACCCACGGACAAATGGAATAAAATTGAGAGCCCAGAAATAAACCCACATATATATGGGCAAACAATTTTCAACAAAGGAGCCAAAAACATACAATGGAAAAAAGAAAGCCTCTTCAGTAAATAATACTGGTAAAAATGAAAAGCCACATGTAAAAGAATGAAACTGGACTGCTATCTGTCACTAGGCACAAAAATTAACTCAAAATGGATCAAAGACCTAAATATAAGACCTGAAACAATAAAATACATAGAAGAAAACATAGGTATTAAACATAGGTATTAAATCCAAGTGGACCTTGGATTTAGAGAGGATTTTATAAATTTGACCCCAAAGGCAAGGGAAGTAAAAACAAAAATAAGAGAATGGAACTACATTAAACTAAAAAGCTTCTGCACAGCAAAAGAAACCATCAACAAAACATAAAGGCAACTAACTGAATGGGAGAAGATATTTGCAAACAACACCTCCAATAAGGAGTTAATATACAAAATGTATAAAGAACTCATACAACTCAACAACAACAAAAAGACAAACAACCCGATTAAAAAATGGACCGAAGACTTGAACAGACACTTCTCCCAAGAAGACATACAAATGGATAGCCAATAGATATAAAAAAGATGCTCAGTTTCACTAGGGAAATGCAAATCAAAAGCATAATGAGATACCACCTCGCACCTGTTAGAATGGCTATTATCAACAAGACAAATAATAACAATTATTGGAGAGGTTGTGGGGAAAAAGGAACCTTCATACACTGCTGGTGGTAATGTAAATCAGTACAGCCACTATAGAAGACAATATAGAGGAACCTCAAAAACTTAAGAATGGAGTTACCACATGACCCAGCAATCCTTCTTCTGGGTATCTACTAGAAAAATTTGAAAGCATTTATTCATAAAGATATGTGTACCCCTGTGTTCATTACATTATTATTCACAGTGGCCAAGGCAATTGAAGTGTCTTTTGATAGATGATTTGATAAAGAATGTGTGGTACATATATAGAATGGAATATTACTCAGCCATAAAAAATATGAAATATTGTCATTTGTGTCAAGATGGATGGATCCTGAGATTATCATGCTTAGCAAAATAAGTCAAAAAAAATTGAGAACTATATGATTTCACTTATACGTGTGATATAAAACTGAAAGCAACAAACAAACCTCATAGACACAGACAGGAGTATAGTGATTTCTAGAAGGAAAGTGGAGAGAGAGGAAGTAGATAAGGGTAAAGAGGGTTAAATATATGGTGACAGGAGATTTGGCTTTGAGTGATGAACACACAATGCAATATACATATGACATATTAAATTGTATACTTGAAACCTCTATAATTTTATTAGCCATTGTCACCCCAATACATATAAATAAATGAATAAATAAACAAATAAATATGCATCAGTTTTCTCAAGATGATAACATTAAAAGTTCCAACATCACACACTCCATTTTTTACTCAGATACTGATTTATCAAAATAAGACAGGTCAGCATGTAATGTTTCCACAAGCTTATCTGCAGTTGATACCATGATTAGGACATCATGACAATATGGAGTATTACTGAAATGACAGAAAACAGCTTTTTTAAAGCAAAAACTCCTAATTGAAACTCAATGCCCTTGAAGATAATTTTAATAATAATCATCGTAATCATAATGAGGATGGAAGAAAACTTTTGAGGTGATAGGTTTATGGCATAGATTATGGTAATGGTTTCACAGATGTATACTTATCTCCAAACTCATTAGTTGTATATAATTCTTTTTTTAGAGGCTTGAATTAGTATCTTCGAAGATCTACTGAAGGCAAGATTGAAAAAGACCACTTTTCCAGTGATCTTCCTCATGCATAACACAAAAGAGCTGATTGGCTAAGAGCTGAGTCTGTTTGGCTGCTAAGAACCTATTGCAAAAATGCTCAGGTCTCCCCCTGCCCCACCATCCCATCAAATGGGATAGCCCTTTCCTAATACCCAACCATGTAGCATAGAATTCACTGTGATATCTGATGATATCTTCCTCAAGTCAAGCTGTTCTGATGGCATTAGTGTCTTGGACATTTCATGAACCATTGTGATAACAATTGGAAACATCTCTGGCAAATATTAACACCACCCATTCACACTCCAATTTCATTGCTGTCTTCACTGCCTCTAATTTGGCACAGGTCCAATACACTAAGACAGTATTAAACCCTTCTTGTGTGCCATTTATAGTTCTCTGGGCTTCACTACCTAGTATTTGCTTTGCTCCAGCTACTGTATTGTAAATTTTAAAACTTCGCATTTTCCTGCTGCCTCAACACCCCTACAAACAGGTTGTGAGCACTCCACCCGGGTGACCAGGTGCACCAATGTGATAAGGCTGACCCCTGCCACAAGTCCCCCTTTTTGCCCTCCCCTGATATGACCTAGTAACATTCAAACATACCAATGAAGTCCCCTTATGCCTTTTGCTTGTGTACTCCACCCTGACCCCCAATATAAGCCATTTGTCTACGGGTCTTCATTCTCTCTCTTTGTTTCCCACTTGCTTGCATGAGCCTGCTTCTTTGGCATTTTCCCATTTGGCTCCCTTGTGGCATTAAGTGACTCTCTCTCTAGGGCTTGTGAGTATAATAAACTTTTTTTTCCTGTGTCTCTTCCAAGTCCCCTCTTGTGGCTATACCTGCCTAACCATCTCATGAAGGAATACAAGTAGCTACCATGATGAAATTAATTCATACAGCTATAACTCAGTTGTATATGAAACTTTTGACCCCACCTCCCTACTTCTCATGACACACCACAGAGATGAAGGATCCAGTGATTCATAGGTCTGGACCCATTACTGTCCATGGCCAAGCAAGCCCTTATACTCCCTTGGGCACCTAATACTCTAGGATTCACTGTGTGACTGGTCTTCACTCAAGTATGCTCTAAAGGCTGTGATCCTGCATTCTCACAGTTATTCTGGGAATGAGCCTGAGGCTATTCCTTCTGCAGATCCCCTGCCAGACCAGACAGGCCTTACCTGAGCAGACTACTCTGGCATCCCAGTTATGACTAAAGTCATAACGATAGCTATGAAAAGAAGTATGTCTACAATCATCGATAGTCAATTCTGTCCCTTTACAATTTAGACGTGCAAGCCAAAGGCGCCCAACTTCTGCTCCAAAATGAGCCTCTCTGGAAATATCAACAGCATCTCCACATTCCAGCTGTCTGCACATCACAGTTGCATCCTCCAACTTGTAGGTGTAACCACTCAACATGCCCCATTTTCCTTGGTACTTCACTTCCACTCTCCCCTCACAGCGGTGGCCTCCATTCTTCAGCCTCGGCTCCACAACTGCAAGAGAGACATACAGAATACAGGACACAGGAAAGGTTTTAAGACACCACGCAGTGCTGTGCTGGTAAATATTAAAAAACTAGTTCTCTGAGGTAACAACAACAATATAAAAAAGCCCCGATGTATAACATTTGTTTATTTCTGTGGTGTAAGTGTTCCCACTGTGGCCAATATTAAGCTACCAATGTGGCATCACTAAACGTGGAGTTGGGAAGAGATGCACACAATTGTGTCTCACAAGCCAGTAGGACCCAGCTCCAGGCACACCATTGAAGACAGGCCTTGGGAGGACTCTGGATGCGTCCATCCCAGTAGATATACCTAAGGCTTGTAGAGGCCCAGCTTCGCCATCTCACTTACAGATTGTGGCCTGCAAAGCCAGTGGAGGAATCTTCCCTCTCCTTCTTTGTCCCATAGGGAGCACTATCGTCTTTGGAAAAGAGAACAGTGTGGTAGTGGCCTGTAAAATGTCCTGGTTCTCCCTGCCTCCTGGTAGTCACACCCTAATGTAATCTCCCCCACACTTGAATATGGGCTGACCCTAGTAGCATATGCATTTAACAAGTGGACTTTGGCCAAAGTGATAAGATGTCACTTAAGAGATTCGGTTTCAAGAAGACCCTGGTTTTTCTCTTGTTGACCTACCTTGCTCTTTCATTTACTTGCTCTGATGAAGCCACCTGTCGTATTGTGAGCTGTGTGTGGTGAGACCCATGTGACAAGGAATTGAGGGAGGCTTCTAACCAACAGCCAACAAGGAACTGAGGCTCTCAGCTAAACTGACCACCACGGCCTAAATGCTGCCAATCAACAGGTAAGTAAGTATGGGTGGTATTCACCACCAGCTGAACCTTGACATGATTGCAGCCTTGTCAGAGATCATGAGTCAGAGAACTCAAATAAGCCACGCCCAGATTCCTGACCCACAAAAGCTATGAGATTCTAGATGTTTGCTGTTTTAAGCTACCAAGTTTGGCAGTAATTTGCTGCACAGCAATACATAACTAATTTAGAGTTTCCTTCCAGTCAGAAAACAGTAGGATGGAGATCTATATGAGTGGCTTAAAAGCTTCATCCAAGTAAGATTTCTTCCTGAGTGACCAATTCTACAACATTGGTCCTACCTGGAACTGAGACCCAAACCATCTCTCATCATATCTGTTTCTCGTTTAGTAGCCAGGTTCTTGCTTTTCTATCAGGAACAGAGAAGTGAGCTTTCTGAGGCCCTAGAATCATCTCCATCAGCTTTGAATCAGGGTCATCAAAATGATAATTTTTTTCTTATAATCTAATCAGGGATAGATTATGTCCCTGGGGTACCTTTGCAAGAAAGATACGCAAAGGTCACTGCTCAGGTCTATTCCTGACTCCATATGCTTCCGCTCTAGAAAATAAAAGTGAATCATCAAAGAAGGAACCATCTGGAAAGATGCTGAACTTGAAAAGAACCTTAGCATATTGGTCTGCTCAGGCAGGCAACCACAACAAAATACCATAGACTATGTGACTTAAACAACATAAATTTATTTATTTTCTTACAGTTCTAGAGGCAGAGGCTGGAAAGTCCAAAATCAAGGTGCTAGAGAAGAAATTTTTATTCTGAGACATCTTCTCTTGGCTTGTAGGCCACTGTCATCTAGCTGTGTGCTCACATGGCCTTTCCTCAGTACCTGTGCACAGGGAGGGAAGGAGAGAAAGATATCTCTCTCTTTTCCTCTCCTGATATGGCCACCAGTCCTACTGGATTAGGGCCTCAGCCTTACAACCTTATTGAACCTTAATTACCTCCTATAGACCCTATGTCCAACGACAGTCACATTGGGGGCTAGGACTTCAACATATGAATTTTGGAGGGGCACAATTCAGATCATAGCACTTGGGGAGGTCCATTCTAGGAAGGAAATAGAGATAAATGGGAAGGAGGTAAAGAATATAGTAGAAAAAAAGGAAACATCCTGTGATGCTTACTCTGAGTTTTTTAAAAGTCTGACATTGAAGTAAGAGTTAAAGATTGAAATGGGACCCCAGAAGTACACAAAAAGCTACTTTTAGTAATAATAAAATTATTTATTGAGAAACAAGTCCTGGGCTAAGTGCTATAAATATAGAAAATAATAAAACAATTTTCTTTCCTTCAGATAGCTTATATCTAGTTGGTGACACAGACAAACAAGCAGATGATTCCAGGAGAGTTTCTTAGTAATAGTAGGCTTGGTTATTAAGGCTATCTCTTCTGCTGAAAATAAATAAGTGGAATAAAATATACTAAAAATTATCTTAAAACTATTAAAGACCTGATAAGGCAGGAAGGAAAAATCAGAACAAATGTGAAGTGGAAATGGGAATACACTGAGAAACAGGAGCATGATGTGATTTCTTTCCTGCGGAGATCAGCCTATACAAGAAAATGTGTTTTTTATGACCTTTGATGGTGAAGATGCATAAATCAAATCCCAAACACACACCCAGATGAGACATCTAACAAGACATTCTCCACAATA
>NW_024345600.1:4423171-4462969 GCF_902729225.1 Pteropus medius
TTTGTTAGAGAATTATTCACATTCCCCACATGTTCATTCCATTCTCCCTGATACTTTTCACATAAACTGCAGTCAACACAATTTTCTGTGTTTTCCTTTGAAACGAGTCTGCAACATGTGTATTAAATCACCTTCATCCAACTTCATTTGTAGACTCACCTTAAAGTCATCCCTTAGATTTGAAAATATAAGGTCTCGCTAACGACATCTTACAGGGGTGGGACAGACACATAGACACAGACAGTAATTCACCTGCACACGTGATATAAGCTTCCTCCTTTGGAGAGCATGAATTGTATTTCCAAGGGTCGGAAGGACACTGCCAGAGAGAGGTATCGGTTTTCCGACACTGGATTCCATCCACCCACCGAGGTCTAGAACCTTCCCTAAAATTAACAGAAGAGTCAAGGGTCCCATCGTCCCCACAGCCAAGGTGTCTGCAGATCACGGACAAAGTCATGGCTTCCATGGGGCTGCGGCAGACACTGCCCCAGGTCCCGTTGTAGAAAACTTCCAGCCACCCAGCATACTCCTGATCCTCATTCACCATCCTGAGGTCCAGGAACTCTAAAATTGAAAGACAGGAAAAACAGGCACAGTGAAGATTCCACTCAGCGCTCTGGGTTTTTTCTCTCTCCTAGAGATTATGAACAGTCATCCCTGACTCTGCTGAGAAAGCAGCTTAATGAGACTGAAAATTTGTCTCCCTCTTACCTGATTTTGTTCATGTGTGTCTGTCTAGTTCTACCATAATGATGTAGCGAAACACGAACTGAGAGGAACACCACTCTGGGCACTGCACAGACGGAAAGCTGAATCCTACTTACTGACACGACTTCTGACAGACTATGTGAAAGGGAGTGTGGGTTGTGGGTGGTAGGTAGAATCATGGACCCTGCTTCCTAGAACCTCTGCAAATGTTACCTTTTATGCAAAGGGACTTCACAGCTGTGATTAAGATAAGGATCTTGGGATGGTGAGATTAACCTGGAATACCATGGAGTAAGCAGGTGAGCCCAGTCGGATCACATTCTTAGACCCATTCGCCTTAAAAGTAGAATATTTTTCCTGGCTTTCATTAAAGGGAGATGTGGCTATAGAAGAATGGTTGGAGATATGCAACATTACCTGTCTGGTGATGATGGAAGGGGCTATAACCCAAGGCATGCACACAGTTTGTAGAGCTTAACAAGACAAAAAAGGAAATTTTCCCCAGAATTCAGAATGGATGCAGCCCTACTGACACCTGGACTTTAGCCAGTGAGATCTGTGTTGGATCTTTAATCTACAGAACTGTAAAATAATAAATATACATTGTTGCATGCCACTCATTATGTGACAATTTGTTGCAGCAACAAACAGAAACTAGTACAGTGGGTCTCACGATTTAACCACTAGATGAACTGAAGAGTGAGCCCAGCTGTCAGATGGAAAGTGTAGGAAATGGCTGTGTCAGGGAATATCGCTGAGAAGGAAGGAGCAGAGCTTCAGCTGCTGCAGGAGGAAATGAAAGCACCAATCTTCCCATCTGCTAGAAAGACAGGCACTGTGGAGGGAAGCTTCTTCCATGTCCTCTGGCCCTTTCAGCAGCACCCCGCAGGACTCAGACTCCCATCCTCCAGAGCCCGCATCCCCTCTCCCTGCCTATGCACGATGTGCAGCGCAGACCTGAGCAGATGACCCCTGCGTCCTCCTTGTGCCAGCAGTCGTGCTGCCCCCAGCCGCGGGAAGGGCACTTCCACACGTGCGACTCCTTCCCCGTGCAGTTCACGTCGTCCAGCCAGATGGGGTCTGATCCCTGCCCGAAGTGTGCAGAGACCGTGGCATTGAGGGCTTCTCCACAGCCCAGCTGTCTGCACACCACGTGCGCGTCGTTCAGGTCCCAGTTGTCATCACAGACGGTGCCCCAGGAGCCCTGGTGAAGGACCTCCACTCTGCCGGCACAGGGACCGCCCCCGTTCACCAGGCGGAGCTGTCTGCCGTCTGAGGAGAGAGAGTCGTGGCGATGGGGCTTTTACACAGGGAAAGAGAAGGCTTTTCTGGTCCTGTGGGACCCTCACCTGAGCAGATGGCAGCGCTCCTCTCTGAGGCTGCAGAGCCTGCTGGTTCAGACGCAGAGTCGTTGCGCTGGGGCAGCACCTGGGTCTGGTTTCCTACAGAAACAGCTGCGGTCAGAGGATTAATAAAGTCGAAGAACGAGATAATGAATTAAACTAAATAATAACCTAGTGATGGGATCTGAGATGAAAGCTGTAACATAGCATTAATGTTATAATTTTGTAGTTCACCTTTGTGTAGGTTTCCACTTCTAATAATGCCAGTATTTTGTTTTAAGCCACGTGTTGCACTAAAATTGAGTTTAGAAAAACTGCTCTATATCAATATTTTTTGAAAGTGTTGTAAAATTACTGAGACAGTGAGAATTTTGGGAGCCATGCTGTCAGAAAGAAGTAAAGGGCAATGGTGAGCCGCTTGCCCCTTGAGGCCTTAGTCTATTCAAAGGTTATAGCTCAGACTCTGAAAAGCTCACAGAGATTTTTGCAGACTCATAGGTTTGGGGAATAGAAAGTATATTTTACAGTCAACCACAGAGGACATACCTTGTTAACCAGAACCCTTGTACCATACAAAGAAGAGTGAACTAAAAATAGACTATTCCTCACAGTGATGGATGCCCAGCTTCTAATCACTTCCTTTTAAACGGGTGATCCGCCCCTAAATCAGGTGTTTGGAGGAAGCAAAATAAAATGCTTTCTGAAGGATTTCTACAAATTTTCATTTATAGTGTCTGTTACTTAAAAAGTTTTCATATAAAGGTGATCTCATATAAAATCAAGAGGAAAAAGGTAACATTAAGAAAATTTTCACAGGGTATCTGGCATGGAGTTATCTGACAAGGAGTTTGATTAAGCACGATTAAAATGTTTATAGAATTAAATGACAAAATATATATCTGGGCAGAGAAATTATAACAAAAAGCAAATTTTTCAGCCTTTTTCTAAGGCTGAAAAAGTCAGTAGAGGTAAAGAGTGTAACAGTACATTAGAATAGCACGTGGTAGAAACAGTAAAATGGAAGATCAGAGGGAAATATATAGAATAAAGCACAGAAAGACAAAGAATGAAAAATATAAAATTGGCACAAGAGATTGTGAAAAGGCCTAACTTTATGTATAATAAGTCCTAGATTTATAATGCCACAACTGACAGAACTAAAAGTAGAAGTTAGAAAATCTACAATCACAGTGGGATATTTAATACATCTCTGATGCTTTTTGAACATTTCCACAAACTCTTTGATGTACATCCTTTGAAAATTGAGGTCTATGCTTCATTCCCCTGATCTTGGCTGACCTTCGTGAGTTGCTCATAAGCAATAAATGCAGCGAAGGTAACATTGCTTGATTCTCAGCACTAGGTCAGAAAAATCCTGAAGCTTCTCCATGATTCATAGGACATCTGCTTTAAGGAAAGACTGACTCTGTTGAGACTATCATGTTGAAGAAGCTATATTTAGGTGATTTGGTCAAGCTGAGCTACCAACTGCTATTCGTGTAAGAAAGCTATCTGGATTTCTAGTTCAGTAAGGCCTTCAGGTAACTTTAGTCCCAGATGACATCTACTTTCGACCACACAAGTGACTCCAAGATCGAACTGTCGAATTGAGTCTTTCCCAAGTTCCTGATCCAGGAAACCATAAGCGAAATGAAATGTAGTATTTGTTTTCAGCTGCTAGGGTTTTTGGGAAAATTTGTTAGGCAGCATTAGTAACCAGGACGCTTACCATATACCCCAAAATGCTAACACCAGATAGAAAGAGAAATGTTTATCTTTAACTAAACTTCTACTAAAGAGAACTGAAAATATTTGTCTGAACAGGGACTTGTACATGAATGTTGATAGCATCTTTATTTACAGTAACCCAAATTATGTGCCATTTCTTTTGGATCAAGGCAGCAGGCCTTGGAAAGTGCCTTAGGGAAACCATTGGCAGAATCCCTTTAGGCTTCATAGATGCTGTTGGTGAGAGTTTATAAGGCTTCTGTTATTCAGAAAAACGAAATAAAAATACCTGCCTCAGTAGATAGAGCAAGCCAACAAAAATAATCACTAGTTATTTAAAATATATAATAGTATGATTTAAGAAATTGTATCTGAAAACTGCAGAACACACATCATTCTCAAGACCATGTAGGCTATTTATTGAAACTCTATATGCTATAGCAAACATGAGTTCCAAAAATTTTTCAAAAGAAAAATTAAGAAAATGTAATAAAAAATTATTTTTGACCTAAGGTAGAAACAAATAAAAGTAATAAAATCAACAGTGTTGAGGTGTACTTTTTATGCAATAAAATATACCCATATTAAGAGTACATTTAGATGTTTTGACAAATATATGAACCTACATAATGTACTACCTTAATCAAGATACAGCATAGATACCAATCCAAAAAGTTACCATTTGCCTTGGCAGCCAATACATCCCATCCCTCGCCCCACAATCATAGACACAGACACTGATCTGCCTTCTGTCACACAGTTTAGTTTATGTCTGCTAGAAAGTAATGGAATCATGTAATATGTATTCTTTTTTGTATGGTTTCTTTTTTTCCGGCATGTTTTTGAGATTTATTTATTTAGTTACATTTATTAGTTGTTTGTTTTTTTTATGGTTGAAAAGTGTTCCATTGTCCAAATATACTATAATTTGTTTATTTGTTCTTCTGTTAATAAAAATTTGAGTTGTTTACATTTTTTAAATTATTGTTAATAAAAGTGCTGTGAACATTAATGCTCAATTTTTTTTTTTTGTGGCCCTAGGTTTTTATTTCTCTCAAGTAAATATCTAGTAGTAGAATTGTTGGGTAACAATTTAAGTGATGTTTAATGAAAAGAATTCTTGCTTTTTCAAGATGTTCATATCCTTTTACATTACCACCAGTAAAGTATGAGAGCTCTAGTTGCTCCATATTCTTGCCAAAACTTGGAAAGGTATGTCTTTTAATTTTAGACATTCTAGTTAGTAAAGCAGTATTTCTCCTTATACTTTAAAGTTCCTTAATGACTAATGATGTTAAGTATCTTTTAGTTTGCTTATTGACTGTCAGTATATCATCTTTTGGGACATGTCTTCAAATCTTTTGCCCATTTTTAAACTGGGTGGGCATTTGTCTTATTTTTGAGTCGTAATAGTTCTTTACATATTCTGATTATAAGTCCTTTGTCAGATATGCATGTTGCAAAATTTTCCCTATCGCTTAAATATGTTTTCATTTTCTTAATATTGCCTGTCAAGGAGCAAAAATTTTAAAATTTGATGAAGTTTAATTCTTATTTTTTTAAATGCTTAATGTCTTTTGTGCCTTAGAAATGTTTGCCTACCCCAAGATCATAAAAATTTTCTCCTACATTTTCTTTTAAAAGTTTAATTATTAAAAAAATTACATTTATGTTTGTAATCATTTTGAGTTCATTATTTTGATATGATGTGAAGCAAGAGTTGTAATTCATTTTTTACACATATAGATATCTATTTATTTCAACATAATTTTGAGTTCATTTTGAGTTCATTATTTTGGTATGATGTGAAGCAAGAGTTGTAATTCATTTTTTACACATATAGATATCTATTTATTTCAACATAATTTTGGCACCTGTATTAGTTTGCTGGGACCTCCATGATATAGTACCACAAGCTAGGTGGCTTAAACAACAGGGATTTATTTTCCCATAATTCTGGAGGCTAGAAGTGTGTTGGCAGAGTCGATTTCTTAAGAGGGCTATGAGCAAAGGAAACGTTCCAGGCCTCTCTCCTTGGCTTGTAGGTGGCTGTCTTCTCCCTGTGTCTTTAGATGATCTTCCCTTCATAAAACTGTAAGAGCTTCAAAGTTATGGCTGTTAATTTATTCTGCAAAAGAGAAGGCCATAAGACCATAAAGGAGTTGGGTGGCTATACTATAAGGTCACAATATGGGAATATTAAGTCTAATACTGGATCAGTATAAACAATTTCCCCCAAACTCTTTTGATAGATTTTGTGCATGGTGATCAAAAAGCTATTTCCTTTATACTAGATTCTGCTGAATGGAAGGGCGTGTCCAGTCTTTCACAAGACCCTCAATTGCTCTAGCTTTTGCAGAAATGTGAATGGAAAGACAAACTCAATTTGGTGCTCTTACCTGGGCAGATCGCAGAGGCTCTGTTTCCATGAGTACAGTCAGGAATGCCCAGGGGAGTCATAGGGCAATTCCATAAGAAGGACTCAGCCTCTGAGCAGTGAAATTGGGCTTTCCAGATCTGATCACCATCTTCCACGAAGTATGCTCCTTTTGGGGTAGAGATGGCAACTCTGCAGCTGACTTGACGACAGACAACTTTCAGGTGTTAGAAAATACATATGGAGTATAATTTTTTCCATATATGATTTTTAGCATTCACTAAAAATTTACATGACATGAAAAGAGATGAGATCAAATGATGAATTAACGAAGTCAAAAAAGAGAAGATAAAAGAAGGCAGAAACACACATGATAAAGATGTTGGAGTTAGTAGATAAAAATTTTAACTATGATTGATGGATTAAGGAACAAAGAAGGAAGAAGGAACAAACAGGTGAAAAGATTTTTAAAAATTAACAAAGAATATATTTATTAACAAAGAATATATTACAATATTTATTTTGTAAATATATTTTAAAAATTAGAATAACAGTTGCCAACCGAAAATAAAATGCACAGAATTAAGAATTAAATGAATAGATTATTGAATTCTTTATAAATTTTGATATTAACCGCTTAACATATGTATCACTGGCAAGTATCTTCTCTAGTTCAGTATGTTGTCTTTTCATTTTGGTAATGGTTTCCTTTGCTGTGCAAAACATTTTTAGTTTGATATAGTTCCACTTGTTTATTTTTCTTTTGTTTCCCTTGCCTGGGAATACATATCCCCATCCTCCCCAAAATATTGCTGAGAGTGATGTTTAAGAGTTCACTGCCCATGTTTTCTTCTAGGAATTTTATGGTTTCAGGACTTAACATTTAAGACTTTCATCCATTTCAAGTTTATTTTTATATATGGTGTATAAAAGTTGTCTAGCTTCATTTTTTTTGCACATATCTGTTCAGTTTTCCCAAAATCATCTATGAAGAGAATGTTTTTACCCCCAGTAGATATTCTTACCTCCTTTGTCATAGATTAGTTGATCATATAATCATGGATTTATTTCTAAGCTCTGTGTTCTATTTCATTGATCTATGTGTCTGTTATTTATGCCAATACCATACTGTTGTGATTACTATACCCTTGTAGTATAGTTTGATATTAGGTAACAAGGCAGCATCATCTCCAACTTTGTCCTTCTTTCTCAAAAATGCCATGGCTATTTGAGGTTTTTTATGGTTCCATATACATTTTAGGATTATTTATTCTAGTTCTGTGAAAAATGCCATTGAAGAGATAATGGTTAAAAAATTTAAAAAAATAGATGAAAGGCATATTCAAGAAGTTCAAAGAACCCTAAGAAAGATATGAAAACTCTCACACCTAGTAAAGCTGTTGAAAATCAAATAAGAGGAAAATCTGGAATAATAACAAATGTATTTAATATAAAGAAGGCAAAAAAGCAGAGAAAAATAAATATAAAGCAGGTGGGTCCATTAAAAGTAAACGTTAGATACTAACCCAACAATATCAGTAATTGCATTTACAGTAAATAGATTAAACATTTAATCTAGATGAAACAGCAAAATTCAAGGAAACGCTATATGCAAGATGCTCACCATACATACAAGGATAGGTTGAAAGTAAAATGATGGAAAAAATGTATTTACATGCTATGTAAACACTAATCATAAGTCAACTGGAGTAGCCATATCGACATCACAAAAAGTAGACTTTAAGGCAAGATTCACTAACTGAGTTAAACAGGGAATTTTCATGATTGTAACTGGATAAGCCCTTAATAAAGATATTATAGATATCAAAATTAACCATTATTAGTATATGGCCAAAACCCAAGGAACTGGAAGTTTCAAGAAATATAATGAGGGAACGTGGAACAAAACTTCTTGCTCCTGTTGAGAGGAGTAGAATTTCTCAAAGAAGAGAGACAAAGACTTCTGAACGGAGGGGCTTGAAGTAAAGAGGAAACATGGGTTAGGAAAGAGACGAAGAGCTGAGGAACATTGCTAAAGCAGCCAGAGACCAAGACCCCCACCTAGAATAGCTGGCTCTCTGGGCACGTGGCTAGATTATTCTCATTTCAGGGACTCACACACCAATATCTTGAGTCAGGGGCCCAATGGAGTCCAGATTTCATGTAGGATGTGCATGAACTACCATGGAGAAAATTTACCATAAGGACATTGATAAGCACCAGATTCTTCCTATAGCAGATCCTTTAGGATGTCACAAAACAAGCTCAAATATCCCAGTGGGACAGGGAAAGGTTGACCAAGAGAGGCACATCCTGAAGTCTCTAAGGCTAGAACCCTCTTCTGCCTTCAAAGCTCATACCAACCCATCCACAGAAACCTACATTTGGCATAAGTTTTCTCTGCTACACAGTGAGGTCAGAGGACCATCAATCCAAGAGGCTGGAAGGGGAAACATCACAGGCAGGAAGACAAAGTTCTGCCAAGAACCCAATGCTAGGGAAAAACTATAGTAAAGCAGAAAAACGTCTGAGCTATGGGTTTGTGGGGAAGAAAAAGACACTCAAAGTCAGGCTTAGACTGCATGTACAAGGTTATTTGGGGGTGTAATTATAGTTCATAATGGGAGGGCTTTCTTTATAGGCAAGAAGATTTCTATATCTGCCCTCATCATCTACACATACACACATATCATCACCACCACTACCACCTACTCCACCAAGTCCAGCAGTCTGGCTTAAAGACTGTGAATTCTATGAACTCTTATCTAAAAAGTTGACTTTCATTAGGCAGACATATTCTTGCTGACGCATTTAGCCTTCACATACTTTTCAAACTCCCTTTCACTCATTTCTCTCTCTCTCTTTCTCAGACACACACATGTACACACATGTATGAACATACACAAATCTATTGACTAAAAGAGCAGAAATACCAAAATACTTGTGAGGAGAGACAATATAGAATACAGAAAAGACAGATCAGAGATGCAGCCTGGGGCAGTCCCTCAGCCACAATCCATTTCAGGAAGAGATCAGACATTTTCTGAGCTTTTAAGTATTGTTGGAGAGGGCTGAAACACAAATATGGGCCAATCTGAGAACAAAGTTTACATCTCTGCAATATCTCACTTTTGAACTTGCAAAATAGGGTTCCCACAGGAGAAAAATCAACATTGATTGTCACTAAAGATTACATTTGGTCAAAACCAATGGTCAGTAGAGTGGTGTTATCTTTCCAATCCCAGGGGTCATTTCCTCCAGAATTTTAGAGCTAATCTGGTATCACTGCTTATCTTAAAGAGTGAGGCTTTTCTTACCTTGAGCACCCACTAGGTCACTAAAGAGGAAAATAGCAAGTCCTTGGAGAAAGCAGTGTCCATCATGGTCATTTTGACCCTCCTGTGTTCAAGTAGTAGTCTCAGCTTCCACAAACCAAATAAGGAATCCTTCCAGTCCTTAATGGGGGCTCCTACAGCAGGACATTGCCATTGTCTGGGAGCCAGTAGAAATCCCGCTTAACATCTTCCCTGCCATCAGAGACTATATCAAAGGAAACTTTCTGAAGATCAAACACCAATTAGATGCCAAATCTTAATTATCTCCTTATATGAGATACAAGGTTTTCTGACGTCAGATATTATTCTGCCCCCAAAGCTGATACAGTAAAGCTATATTAAAAAAAAAAAAAGTCTCTTTCTTTTCTGCACTCCAGAGGTCTGGTAGATAGCTGGTTCAGCTCAACTGATGTACTGTTTCTGGGTCAGTTCTACTAGTCCACGGGCCCAAGAAAAAATGATTTGATTTAACAGGGCCTAGATTTTCAATGTTAAGTAACCAACATGTTGTGGCTGCAAAGAAACAAGAAGTATCTACTGGTAAGAACAAAAAGTCAGGTGAGCAGAAAATTAAAATTAGAAAGGTAAAAAATTTTCAGGTAAGTGGAAAAAAAATGTGAGACAGACAATAATCATGTCAAGGAGACATGATTATTGGCTTCATAGGGTGGGATTTCCTCTCGTTCTATTTCTGGTTAAGAGAAAGTTTTATAAAGATCCAGGGCTTTTGATGGCAACAAGTATAAAGTCTGGCTTTTCTTTCCTTCCCTCACATCACAGAGAATTTTTTTGCCCCCAAAACTGCCATAAGTAGTACAGACACTTCACCTAGGAATAAATTATAGTTTCCTGGGACATAGTGGGACTACAGATTACTACGAATTAGTTACATCTTTCATCTGAATTCCTCTCTGGAAACTGCTCTCTGCTGCAGAGTTTCATCCTCTAAGGTCTCACCCCTTCCCCTGGGACAGCCCATAGCCAATAACTGGTCAAAGCAGGAGTGTTAAGGCCCAGTTCTTTTGCTTCATCAGGACAACCCTGAAAGAATATCTTAACTCTCAAGCTCCCCCTGGACGCCAACCAGCCACATGGTGGCAAAGTGACTACATTGAACTCCCTTCACCCTGGAAAGGGCAGTGATTGGCCTTCACTGGAATCAGCACATAGTTCAGGTACAAGCTTGTCTTTTCTGCCTGCAGAATTTCAGATATTACCACTACTTGGGGTCCAATAAAGTGTTTAATTCATTGATGTGAGATCCTGCACCACACTGCTTCAGACCAAGGGGTTCACTTTATGGTAAAGGAGATTTGGTAAGAGTTACATGACTTTTGGACAGTGAATCTGTTATACTGTCAGAGTGATGAAAATTCCTATTGAAGGTATAGCTGAAGACCAGCTTGGAGATGATACCCTGCAAAGATGGGGCCCACCCTCCACAATAAAATATATATACTATAAATCAGTTACCATTATATGGTTTCCCATGGTATATCCAACAGGTCAGAATACATAGATCCAAGAATCAGTGGACATAGAAGTGGCTATGTTTACCCTCATTCCCAGTGGTCCACTTGAGGAATTAGGGCTTCTTATCTTCCAAGTCCAGGCTTTGTGGATTTAGGAGATCTGGTTCATAGAAGGAAAAGTGATTCCACAAAGAGACATCGTAAGTGTTATATTAAACTTTAAGCTATAAATGCTTCTCAGTCACTTCAGGATCTTCATGTCAAATTATCAACAAACAAGAAAAATGAAAACCTTTTTATAGGGGTAAATGGCCTTAATCATCAGCAGGGGGAGAATGCTGTACAATGGGTGCAGACAAGAATATATTTGGTACTCAGGTCATCTATTTGGGTATCTTTTGGCCACTCTCTTGTCCCATTTTGATAATAAATGTACCAGTGCAACAGCCACAGCCTGGGAAGTGTCTGATGGCCAGGGTTTCAGACACTCCAGGTTAAGGGTCTGGATCACTCCACCAGATAGACCAGCAGAGGTGCTAATAGAGAGTGAGAGAAATATAGAATGTGGCAGAGGAGGGAGATGATGATTTGCAGTAATGGACTTAAGACCCAACTGCAGTGGCAGACAAGGGCTGCAGCTTGTCTTTCTAACCTTTCTCTTGCAAGTTTCCCCAGAATAAGAAGCATACAAGAATCCAAGAAAAATTAGCTCTCGGTACTAATGTATAATGCATGCTTAATGTATTTTAAAGCGAGTGCACTAGAGAGGCACAGACTGTGGCTGTGGTGGATGCCACACTGTGACCCCCTTTCTCACTAAAGCACTCATTTCCCAGCTTCTATGGGTGTTGGTGGCTGTCCCTTCCTTGGGGATAGTCCCCATTCAGTGACTCTTCAGTACCTGAATATACAGGCTCAATCCATTTGCCTCTATTTGAGATGAGGAAGGGGATGCCAGCTCCAGTGTGACATCAGTTGAGACCTGTTGTGACTACTTTACTTATACCCTTAATAGTTTATCTCAGTCCCTGAAGAGAGTACTCCTCAATAAACTTCCTGCTCTCAAATGTCTATTTCAGAGCCTGTTTCCTGTGGAACTAAACTTATAACAGTTGTGTGAAAATAGCCAACCACTTTAATAGTAACTATTTAAAATGTTAGTTTTTGGTCCGTATTTTGGCACCATATATGAAGCATTGGAGGATTTGGCTCAGGGTTTACTACTCTGTGCATTTCTCTAAGTTACAAGTGATATTGATACCCTAAAGAGTGAGTCATGGCAGATCACAGGCACCTGGTACCAGTTCTACTGGGAATCCAAAGAAATGATAGAAATCCATTCATTTTGATTATGCAGCTCATGATGCTTTCCAGGATATGTTCATACAAATTAGTGGACACATGAAGGTATGGTTCCTCTCTTTTGAACTTTTTATCAGAATGTGTAAGTCTCTGCTCTGGCTTCTTGGAGAGGCTGCATCTGGCCTGGAGGATAAGAACATCTGGTTGGTTGAGGTGCCACGCAGGGGCAGGGAATCCTCCCCACAGGCCGGCGCTTGTAGTTATTGTAAGAAGATTACAAGGGTGAAGAGGATGCTAGAGTGAGATGCTCTGGTGAGTGGGGAGTCCTGGCTCTGGATTGTCGCTGTCAAAGAGAATTAGTTTTGACAGCTTTGAAATTGAAGTATATACTGAATTGTGTAGTGTTCCCCCCAAATCCATGTCCACCCAGAACTTCAGAATGTGACCTTATTAAACTTGATTAGACGTAATCAAGTTTAGATGAGGTCTTGCTGAATTACAGTGGGCCCTAATCCAATGACCAGCGTCTTTATAAGAAAAAGGACATTTAGACACAGACACAGAAAGAACACTATGTGAAAACGAGAGACACACAAGGAGAACACCATGTGATAATGGAGGCAAAGATTGGAGTGATATGTTTATAAGCTAAGGAACACCAAGGATTCTGACGAGCACCAGAAGCTAGGAAGAGGCAAGGTAGGATCTTCCCTTAAAACCTCCAGAGAGAGCATGGCCCTATTAACACCGTGATTTTGAACTTCTAGCCTCCAGAACTGTGAGAGAATATGTTTCTGTTTGAGTCACCTAGTTTGTGGCAATTTGTTATGGCAGCCATGGGAAACAAGGTAAGAATGTAAAAATGTTCTTTCAAAAGTGTTTCTATGAACTGTAAGTGTTCTTATGGCCTGAATTGCTGGATTTCTCCAGGCATTTTTGGAGGAGGGGCCTCCCTAAAATAAAGGGTGAAGGAGTCAGGGTGCATGTCCTGGTGATAGTTGGACAACCCTATTTTTTTCTTTGCTGTCTAGACAATAGGGAAAATTTGCCTCATATTTAAATAGGTACAGTGTTTCCTATTAGAAGATATAGTCTAAGATTCTCTCTGGTGCACACATTTCAGACAGGCCCGAATGTGCTCTGAGGGACCCTTCCGAAAAGGATCAGGAATTCCTTCCTGGAAATGTTTTTCCTTTTTTGAGTTGAATTGAGGCAGAATAGTTGGGGAACCAGATGACTCACAATGTACATGGGTACTGTTCCCTTTGGGAATATTCTCATCCTGAACACAAGCGCTCTGAGCTTTCTCTCTCCCTGCTCTGATATGGGTGAGTTCTATCCTTGGAAAGGGATATGCCTCTGAACTATGAATCTGTGGCAGTTGTGAAGGTTCTGATATTCTTTAACATTCTCTCATGTAACTATACGATGGAGCTGGGGTCCTCAAAGGACAGGGACTTGGCCAGTCCCTGCCAGGCTCTCACAATCTCCCATTGTGCCTGAAGCTGTGACTTCACCATCTGAGTGCCCAACAGGTGACAGTTAGGAGCAGGATTCCCCCATGTCCTTTCCAATCCTGAGGATATGTTTTCTTCAGGGACCCATTCAGGCTCAAATGCTGGCCCTGGGATCTTTGCGACAGGTATCCTTGGTTTCATCTTGGGGCCCTGCCTCTTTCTTTTTCTCATTTTCCTGGCGATTCAGCAGTGCAGAAAGAAAATAAAGTGCCAAGGTAGGCTCTAAAAAGTAGATAAGGATGAAGAGAAGGGGCCCATTGTGATGTGGGATACTTAATCTGCATCTCGTCCTCATTACATTTTTGGAAAATGATACCTGTACTTCTGTGGACTCTAAGCCTCAGTGACTTTGGACTAGGAATGTCAAGGAAACATGAGATCATATATGACAGCAATAAGTTCAGCACCAGGGGTGAGGACACAGGACCGGGTCGGGGCTCTGATGAGCTGAGAGCGGTCCCAGAGACTACAAAGGTGGCTCTATATAAATGTGTTTCAGGATGGGTGTTTCTGACTCAGAATCTTTGTATCAATCTCACCCCATGTAAATATTATCTATGTGAGGTTATAAGTGAGGACATAGATGATGACCATAAAACTGGGGAGGAGAAACAGCTGGAGTCAGGTGGATGCCTCTTGCTCTCCCTAGTATGTTTTTTCTTCTGACTATAAACTATCGTATAGGCTGATTTGCAGCATCTGTGGGCACAGCATTTACACACAACTTTCTTGCGTCCCACCTCATAACCACACTATGACGATATCAGTAATTCCCTGTGATCCCCAGTGAACATAGTCTTCTCTCTAGAAAGAAAATATTTCAAATCTGAGGTTCTGTTTTGAATCCTTATCTATTTTTTTATGTGTGCAAATTTCTCTTTTCATGTCTGTTCTTGGAATGTTTCTTACCTGTCAGATCATTCTGTGTCCAAACCGCCATTGTGCGCTAAGAAATGTGAAGACAAAGTTGGTTTTGGACATATCCTAGGCAAGGCAGGCCAATCTGCTCTTGGGTATGGGGATGAGGGGAAGAAGGCCTTGTGTGGAGGAGACACTGAAAAGATTAGCACTTCCGGAGATTGCAACCTCAGTTCTCTGAAGACAAAGGTCTGGTTTTCTGGGACCATTTCTCCAGCTGGTTTAAACGCTGCTTTATTTTTATTTTTATTTTTATTTTTTTATGACACTCCTGTGACTGCCTTGTGACCTCAGAAAGGAAGATATAGACTGAGTTTTCCACATGCATAGCTGCTCTAATAGTTTCAGATATGTGTTCATATATAGATAATGTAATTGTATTTCCCAAACCAAGATATCTGGTTTGACAAAAAGTAGTAAAAGTTTTTAAAAGAATTTTTATTTTATTTTTCATTTATGATGTACAAGATTATATTAGTTTCAGGTGTACAACACAATGATTAGTTATTTATATAACTTATGAAGTGGTCACCCCAATAAGGTGTCATACCCATCTGACACCATACTCAGTTATTACAATATTATAGACTATATAGCATTTTATATCTCTGTGACTATTTTTATTACTAGCAATTTGTACATCTTAATCCCTTTGCCTAAAAACTGTAAAAAGTTAGGGTGGGAAATGACAGTAAATATCATTTTACTGAAATATATTGAGATTTGGTGAACATTTTCATGTTTTATGGGGATAATGCTACCAAAGTTTGAAGCTGGCATTCTACCAATTATCCAGAATGCCTTTAATTATAGACCCTGGGATAATCAGTACTTGAAGGGATCATAGGGATTATATGGTCAAATATTACTCCATAAATAAACTGAAAGTAGATAACATGTGACTTTCTCAAGGTCACACAAGAAGTCACTGTTGGATCTAAGATGACCCTTTCCTCATTCCTCAAGCTAGGTCCACTCTACCTACTGCTTTCTATCAATCAGAGACCCTCACCTGCTGATAGAGGACAGAAGACAGGTGATCAGGAATTACAAAAATGAAGGGTTTTCTGTGCCTTAAATTCTTCCTGAAGTTTGTTTATGTGAAATGGATGAGATGGAGATGCTCAGAGCCACCTTCATGAGAATAAGACCTGTGCAATGGCAACAGGTCCCCACATTAAGAAAGACCTGACCTTGCACTCAGTTTATTGCTCTCCTGTCACATCTTGAATTTCTTGTTAGTTTTTGAACAAGTGACGCTACATTTTATTTTGCAACAGGCCCCACAAGTTGTCTAGCCCAAAGAATAGTTCCTCATAGGCAAGTAAAAGGGAAGTTCGATTTCTTGTAGTCTTTCCTGGGAAGATGAGTTTGAGTCCTTAATTGCCAATCCTTCTTGCAAAGATAAAATTTGAGTTGGGCCATATTTCTTAATTACAACCAGAATTACTTTCTTAAGTTATTTCTGCTGTTTCTAGGTATCTTTAGGGAGAATGGGAGTAAGCTGGATTTTGTAATAGGAACCTTCCTGCAGTTACAACCATGTGTTTTTTTTTTATTTTTTTATTTTTATTTTTATGCTGTGACCATATTTTCCTAATCACAACAATTACAGAGATTATCAAAAGACTTTTTGGGTTACTTAGAGATGCAACAAAGTCAGAAGTTAAAATATCAAAACATTGATAGACAACAAGCAAAAAAACAAAAAACAAACAAAAAAATTGATAAGCTACATTTTAATACTCTATAATTACTAATACGTTGAGCTTACTCTGATAAATATCTTTTCATTAGAGCAGGTTTTGGGTGATGGGTGAGAATTGGTCTGTATTTCTTTAAGACTCATGGCAGGACTGGTTTCATAATTTTCAGGACCCAGTGACAAATGAAAATGTGAGATTCCTTGTTCAAAAACAAGACTTTGAAGATGGTGACAACAGAATAATAAGCCAGCACAAGGCCCTTCTGAGCAGGGTCCTGTGCAACTGTGTAGGTTGCATGTCCAGGAAGCTGGCCTTGATCCACAGAATTTCAGAGCTGAAAGGCCTGATAAAACATCTGCTGCCACAGCCTGTGTAAGAGTGGTGGGGTGCCTTGGAGGGAGAAACACTGTAGAAGCTGAAGCCGAAGCAGCTATACCTGATTGAGGATTTTTAGAAAAGGTTGGAATTATGCTTGTGGACATATAGAAAGTCAGGGTCTGGTCCCTTAGTGTCCTCATGGAATAGATGGCAGTGGAAATGTACCTTCTTGTCCCCAAATTCCTATGATTCAGACCAATCTTATTGGGAAATGTAGGATACTCACAATTTCTTTCTCTAATTTCATGTCCCTGCTGTTTGTATAGACTGAAATAGCTCTTCACAGAGGTCTTTAGTCTCTATTACAAATATTTCCTAGAGAATGATCTGAGATCAATAATTTGTATCTAATATGATTTTCCTGAGTATAAATCGTATAGAAATTATCTCAACCTGGGTCCCCAGGGATGCGGTTTTCACCTTGCCCATGATTCCGAGGCTTCTAGAGGGCTCTGTTTAGTCTCCGAGTTATAACTAGGCCCTGAATTTGCTATTTCAGGTTGGTTTTCACATTCCTCAAGGAAAGAAGATCTGGGAAAGGAGAGACTCCTGAAAGAAGATGACGAGTTTGGAAGTGAGAATGCTGAGCTTGAGGATGATGGAATGTTATCTGGAGAAAAAATATGTCTCTATTGAAACACCTGTTATATTTTGGTCCACACTAGAGGTTTAGAAAATATCATTGTCTATGTTCAGGGAGGATAATGTGGACTTGTGTTCCATTTTCATACAAATTGCCCAATAATAAATACTTTGGTCCTTTTAGGCCAGTTCTGTGTTATCGAGAAATCTTTATGACTATCTAGAGACTTTAACACAACTGTATTTATACCCTAGCCACTTTAGCTCAAATATGTATTACAGTATTTATACCCTAGCCACTTTAGCTCAAATATGTATTTTCTTCTCCTGGGTAAAACCCTGGGTTAGTGACCTACGGTCAGACTGAGGGAGATGCTGTGTATAGATCCAGAGTTGAGGTGTTTCTCATCCCAAGGTGACCTCTCAGGAAAAACACTTGGATATTTTAGAAATGTTCTATCCTAATTACATCATCTTTTCTTACATAATTCTGGCCCCTCCCCCTCTGGAATTTGATTTCATGGAGGTAGATGTCAATGTGGCAGAACTTTTTTAGTAAAAATAAATCTTAACACTTCCCAGAGGCATAATTGGAATATGGAAATACAGAGTCACTTGGAGGCAGAATGATTTTATATTAACTTTGTAACCTTGGCTGTGAAGATTCTTAGACCTCAACTTACTGTTTTTTCCCATGATTTAGTTACTGAGTGTAGCACATAACGTGTTATGTGGTTAAAATGAATATTATTTCTTATATCCTTAAGTACAGTGATCTTTTAAAATGTAAATCAATTTGAAGTACCCCATAGTATGATTAGATTTTAGTTGGGAAAATAGTTTTTGGTTCCTTGTTCTCACTTCTTCTGGCTATAGAAAGATATCAGAAACTACATGTCTCTTGGTGGTTAAGAGAAATGTTGGAAGCTAGATTCTTTAGGAGATGGGCCGTTCTTGTTCCCTCAGTGTGTTATGGCCATGGTGAATGTGGATAGTCTTCTCACCATATCCTAGAAGACACTGGTGCATGACATCTTGGAAAATAGCTCTATTATAAGTAGTTATACTCTTTCTGTAAAATTACTCTCTATTCCACTATCTCTGAATTGCTTGTTTTGAAGAAATGAAGTAACCCTCTAGATTCAAGGCAGGAATATAGGAAAGTCAAATGATAAACTCTTACATGTAAAAAAAGTGCCTATATTTATCTCCAAATTCCATCCTAATGTGTCCCTATCAGGGGAAGGGGAAGGGGAAGGGGAAGGGGAAGAGAATGAGGTCCATTATTTGTGACCTGCTGTGTTAGAGTCAATAGGCTCACATATTATACAGGTTAGGGTCAGATTAGCTAATCTTCTGAACTTCTTGGAAAATTCATTCAAGTTCACACATCTGCTGGGAACGATTTTACCATCTACCTAAAACCTGTCCAAGTTCTCAAGTCCTTTGAGAAATAAGGTGATTCCAATCACTAGCTCTATGTACTGTCCCTAGTATTTCTAATGGTTCTCGAGTGTGTTTGGGCTAACATACTACTTCCTAACAGTATTTTTATTGAATTCTCAATCTCTGTTTTCTTCCTTTTTTCCCTATGCATCCTGTCTTCTCTTTGACTCATTTCACCTAATGTGTTGACATTTTGCTGCTTCTTTCTCCTCTAAAACATTGCTATTAAAAGCTTATTTTATATAATCAACATTTACTGGTTTAGTATAAAAGATGGATGAAGAGGGAATATAGACACCTGAAGAAATTTCTTTTTGTTTTTGTTTCCATTTTAACCCCAACTGTTACCATTACTTAATATACACTCTTGCCTCTATTGACCTTTTCTGATTTCCCTCATATAAGTTTTGAAATGCCTCCCATAAGATCTCTTGAAATCGACCTTCCTGCTTCAGGTGTGGGGCATCCGTAAGGGGAGAGTAAGGCAATAAAACTTTCTTCATCTAACTAAGACAAAGTAGCAGAATTTTGTTCACTTGAGATTGTAGGCTTAATTCAAGGACAAAAAATCAGAGAAAAGGTTTGTCTTTCTAGCAGTCACTGTCTGGTCAGCTTTTGGTTCCCTGATTCTCATATTTGAGGTATCTTTCTTTGTGCACAAAGAAAGCTGACCTCGCTAAACAAGATTTGCACATTCTGTCTATTTAGAGTTTAAGCCAGCCTTGTGTTTTGGTCTAGCAGGGAATGCCTAAATTTACGTATAAGAATATGACAGAATTTTAGCATATAAACAGATTAATCTAGTTAGTAGGTACTCATGAAAATCTTGTGCACATAGAGATTTTCTGTAAAAAATATGAGTCCAATTATAATCTTTAGGCACTGACAGACCTTCTATAATAAAATACGTATGTAGAACATTAACCTTTACTATTACCCACAACCCACCCTCTTTTCCTGAATGAAAAGCAAGTGCTGTTATTTCTTTTTTTGATATAGCAAAATTTTATTTCCTGTACATACCACTGTGGTTATAATTGCAATAGGCCTAATGATAAACAGAAAAACTTCCTGCATCTTCAGTAATATCTGATTAACAGTAATGTCAGAAGTCTTACTGATCTCTACTTGGCAGAAATTTGTGGCGTACTTTGTACATCTTAGGTTGCTCTAAAAGATCTACAGTATCTACAGAATTTCCTAAAATAACAGTCTTACCATTGATCAGTCATAAAGATAAAGGGGTAATTAATTTTATAAATTTGAATTTGATATATTAATTGGTAACATTTTTGTAGTTTGGCTTAAAATGACAAATATTTATATTATGTTCTCAAAATATTTCTTCCTCAGTGGGATTATTTGTTTTATATGCCATGACACCCTATTCTTGCCAAAATGGTGAATCAACAGAGGCTGCTGATTCCCAAAACCAGTTCTGGAGTAATATTACAAATAAAAGGGAAATGAGTATCTAAAGAATTAACCATATCAGAGTGAGACCATTCTGGAGTAGACTGAACTGGTAGGTGGAGAGAGGTGGGCCAGGCAGAGGTTGGCTAAGTGCTGCACCTACCTGGGAAGAGAGCTGCGAGAGGAGAAAATGAAAGTGTAGACCAGAACAAAGTTCTAAACTTGCATTTTCCTCAATTAATCTTATTGCTTATTTTACAGTCACAAAAATCTGTGGCAGTAATCTAAGCTTCTTGTTGTGTCCATGACAAATATAAAAAAAGTGCTACTAAGCTGAGAAGTTAAAAAAAAAAACAATTAAGATACAAACAAGATAAATCTAGATGAATAAATGGATGAGTTGGAATATCAATTCAAATACTTTCACAAGAAGGCAAAGGAAAATAAAGATATAGAAAATATAAAATGCTAAGAGATATAGAACACAGAAGAAAAGCACCAACGCACAGTTATTTGGGGTCCCAGTAGTAAGAAACATAAAAATAGAGAGGAAGAAAGAGCCGAAGAACCAATAGATAGAAATTTCACAGAATTTTTAAAAAGCATGTAAGGTCTTTTTGGAAGGACTTGTAGATTGCCACTTAAGTAAAATAAGGAAAAATATTCACACCTAGACAAACTATAGAGAAAATAACAAAAATACTATACTAAATATCCAGAAAAAAGAGCACATCTTTTGCCAAGAAATAAGAATCAGATTGACTCTAAACTTTGCAATAGCAACATTACTTAGAAGACAAAGTAATATCTTGAAGGAAACAAGACCATTCTATTTGGAATTGTATGTAGAGCAAAAATATTATTCCTGAGTGGAGAGAAATATGTTATATGAGCCACAATTTTTTAAAAAAAATATATAATGCTGCTAACATAAGAAGAAACAATGAAATTGAATTCAACAATAAGTATAATAGAACTGAAGTGCTATGACTCAAAAATCAATCTTCTCAGTAAAACAAAGGCCTTGATGGTTTTATTGGTAAGTTTCATCAAACTCTCAAGCAATGATTTCTATTTTATGGAGAGAAATAGAAGCCACAGAACATAGAGGACAAAAGTCCCAGCTCATTTAACAAACCTAGTATAATACTAATTTTACCTTTTTATAGAGTTACAAACTTAGAGAGTAAACTTCACAAACATTAAGTGCACAACTCAAGAACTGTTACATATCTATATACCCATGTATATATATGCTAGATAAAGAATATTTCTGTGCCACAGAAGACTCTCTTATTCCTGCCTTTCCTGTCTACCACTACGTGGCTCTTGTCATGACAGATTAGTTCTGCCTGTTTTTGAGCTGTTTGAACAGTGGGAATTTTTTCTTACTTGGCTTTTTTCACAAAGTAGTATGTGAGATTCAAGTATGTTGCTACATGTAGCAGTATTTCTTTTAAATTGCTGTCTGATATTCTAATGCAAGACTACATTATAATTTATTCTTTTATTCTTCTGTGTTTTGGGCATGAAATTATTTCTAGTTTTTGACTATTATAAGTAGAGCTGATGTGAGAAATAATAGGGAAGCAAAACAATGAGTTCCTCTATTTGCTAAAAAACATTTAAAGATATTTATATCAGCCAAGTATTACCCAAAATTGATGAAAGCTTTTCTTAGGAATACACTCAGAAGAGAAAGTGCTTTGTAATAGGGTATAGTATGTGTATATTTTGTAGATCTCAACAAACAATTTTTAAAAGTGATTTACAAATTTCTACACCTACAGGCATGTTATTGTTAGGCCTTTTATGTTCATTCTACTGGAAATATGTTTATGTCTACATAAAATCTATATATGGTTGCTCATAGCAGCTTTATTTTTAATGGCTCAAAACTGGAAACAACCAAAATATATTATCTTTGCCATTTCCTGTGAATCTATAATTAAACTGAAGTGCCCTTCGATAGATGATTGGATAAAGCTGTGGTACATATATACAATGGAATATTACTTAGCCATAAGAAAAGATGAAATTCTGCCATTTGCAACAACATAGATAGATCTTGAGATTATTACACTAAGTGAAATAAGTCAGACAGAAAAAGTTGAGAATCATATGATTTCATTCATATGTGGGATATAAAACTGAAAGCAACAAATGGACAAGACAAACAAACAGAGACTCATGAACACAAACAACAGTTTAGAGGTTACTAGAGGGAAAGAGGAGAGAGGAGTAGATAGGGGTAAGAGGGGTCAAATATGTGATGACAGAAGGAAATTTAACTTTGGATGGTGAACACACAATGCAATATACATATGATGTATTATTGAATTGTGCATTTAAAACCTATATAATTTTATTAACCAATGTCACCCCAATAAATTTAATAAAAAAAGTCAATAACAAATATTAATTAATAATTATGTTATAATGTTTAGTAAAAATGTTACAATGAAAATTATATTTACTGTAGACATATAACTATGCTTTAAAAGCTAACAAAAACCTCTAAAAAATGACTAGAAGAATATGTATAAAAATGATGATAATGTTTGGTAGCAAAAAAATCAAAATAAAAACTTTTAAAAACGTTTTAAAAAAGACAGTTTTTGTCTATTGATATACTGGACACACACACACACACACACACACACACACACACAAATTTTAACACAATTCCTGGAAACTAAGTTCATACTTAAGAAAGCCTAAGAATTTTTTACATGAATGGGTGGTTTATTCTCTTATTTTCATCTAATTGGACAACAGTGAATTTACCAAATATTTATAAAAAAGCCATCCTTGATGCTAATTATGCCATGGAACTTTCAGAAATCTTCAGTTGGCATTCCTTTCATAAAGCATAATCTAGATTTCTGAGTTAAGATGGCAGTATAGAAGTTTCTAGTGCTCATCCTCTGCCAGTAATATCAATTCGATCAACTATCCATACCAAAAATACCTTCAGAAGAACTAAAGATTGTAGGCAACTGATTACAGCATCTGGGGGAGCGAAGAAATAAGAAAAGTCATATTGAAGAGAATAGGGAAGACATTTTCACATTACCTTTGTAACCTCTCCTCCATGCCAGGCAGCCCAATATGAAACAAGACACCCTCCTCATGGAAGACAGAGAGTAAAGTGTGCTCCTGGAGATGATATGCAACAAGTCTTGGAATATGGCAAACATTATGGAGGCACATTAGCATCTTGTCATGGGGTCTGCATGGTCACCTGAGGGAAGCTTGAGTTCAGGCCAAGAATTGAGGTCAATGCATGCACTGCGAAATGATGGTGGGACAGAGCGTTTCTTGTGACAGTGGGCCGAGAATCTCTAGGGAAAGTGACTTGAAGCCTGAGACAATTTCTGCTGTCAAATGCTCTTTTGAATGAGGGAGAATCTATTGATCTAAGTTCTTTGAAAAATGTTAGATATGTTTGTGTAGTAAGAGGTTAGGATTGAGGAGATATTCAGAGGATGGTGAAAATAAGAACAATCTCACTGCTTAAAGTTCTGTTAAGTTCAGAAGACAACATAACCCCCATCCTGGAAAAGAAACTGTTCCCTCCCCATTTACATGTGACTAGAGAGATATTCCCATGATCCATGACACACATTCCTGATATGAATAAGCACACAAAGACAGGGTTTTCCAGAGCTTCTAGGAAAGGATCTGAAATCTTTCCTTGGGACAATCTGTCTTTTTTTGATCCTTCAACTTAGACATCATTCTGTTTAATAAGACTGGCTCTAGGGCTGTGAAGTCTAGGGAAATAGTTCTTTCATTTTGTGAACGGATGTGGTTCTGATGCAGTGAGATCGACATTCTAAATATCTGTGTAGCAATCTACCCTCTTAATGGTTTAACCCGCTGGTTTGGTATTTTCAGTTTAATGGAGCTGCACTAGAAGTGAAGCTCCCTGAGATTACTTGCTCCTCTATAGTATGAATGGAATGAGGCTCGGCCAATCCCCACCCAGACTTTCATCATTCCTATTATGCCTGAAGCTGTGACTTCATCACTCCGATCACCTAGGAGGCGAGACAACTGAGGCAGAGAATTCCACATCCTCTCAGATCTCGATGGCGGAGGTTGAAGCTGGGGCCAGTTTATTCCCAAATGGTGTTCCTTGGCTTTATGCCCTCTTTGCGATGCTCTTTGTATTTTTTCTTTTTGTCATGTTCTCTCCCTTTTTACTTGAGATAGACCAACATATAAAGAAATGTAAGTGCCATGGTGGGCCTTAGGGCACAGGGGAACTCTAATGAGAGAAAGGATGTATGAAGGGAGGAAATAGTATACATTATAATGTGAGAGTCACGACAGCTATATCTGCTCTTTTCTGATCTCTAAGGTCTTAATGACTCAGTGCTAAGAAGTCTGAGAAATCATAACCTTATATATGTTAGAAGTACTGAAGTGAGACAGATTATGACTAGGCTAGGAAACCCGTTTTTGGTATACCCATGGGGCACAAGTATGTATCTGGGGCCCTGCCTGAGCTGACATAATATTTAGGTATAAGGAAAAAGGGAACCCTGTAGAATCTGGGAATATATGAGGGAATTTCTGGATGACTGTCTCTGACCCAGTGTGCTTTGTCTTAGTCCTGATCAAATGCAGGTATTCTTTGCGTAATGCTGTGTGTAAGAATAAAGAAAACAATGAGATAAAGATGGACCATCTGGGAAGGCCAGGTAAGTATTCTTTGCCTTTCACCTCTGGTTCACATGGCCAGAAGCTGGCAGTTCTGGTTAACTCCCATGGCCCATGTTCAAAATAGTTGAGAATCCCATACTCAAATCTGGTCTCAGTGAGACAGCCCCCTCATGTCATGTTTAGCCTAAGACCTCTAAGGAGAATATTTTTCAAGCAGAATTTTGATTTTCAGTACCTGTTAACTCCATAATAAACACAGGTTTATTATCTACAGCCTCTTGAGGCTGGAAAAGTTTCTCTTTTCTCATATATATTTGTGATGTTTCTCTACTTATCAAAGTTCCTTCTCAAGTGACTCAGTGACTAAACTACAAGTTTTTCATTCTAGACAATGAAAAATAAGGTTACTTTTCTCCAAAAACTTGTTATAATGTTGCCTTTGTGAAGGGGGTAAATGCAGAAAGACTTTGTAGAGATGAGATCATCATATGAAGAGCCTGGGGAGATTGAAAGTCTGTTTCCCTGGGGGAATATTCTGACTGCCTGTTGACTATAATTCCTGCAAATCGTGTATGAGAAATGACTTGCCTCTTCAGTTAAGGTCAGCTCTGCCCTCCTTTGGGCTGTTCTGTGCCACCCTTGTGACATCACAGAGTGGGGAACATGCTAGATTCTTGAGTTCTCTGTACCCACAACATTGTCGTCTCTTTATGAATATATGCTACAGACACTCTGACCAAATTTCCTTCACACAAAATTGAAATGCCTGGTCTCTAAAGGGTTATTGTTACTGTGTTGCTTTGAGGTAGGTAAAATAAAGTATATTGTGGTTTTATGGTGAACATCCAGAACATCTAGCCTAACACTGCCATTGCATAAATAAAAATATATAATTTATTTTGAGAATATATAATTTATTATTGTTGTCAGAAATGTTAAGTGAATTGCCCCAAATTTCACAGGAAGTCACTGTAACTCTCAGTCATTTGGGCAAATGTCTTCACTTCCCCAATTCATGTTACACTTCACCTCTACTACTGCTCTTGAGACTCTTGTTTTCCCTTAGAACCGAAAATCACAACAATGATACCCCAAGTGGTGATTTCAAAGGGGTCAAATGGGTCAGTTTGTTTGAAACTTCCTATTCCAGCAAAGAGAGGGATATTCCCCTCAAGGAGGGGTTTATAGACACAGGTTTATCATCTAGGGCCTCTTGTAAGTGACCAAGGCAAGTTTATTTTTCTCTTAGAGTTCAGAATCTGAGTAGGCTGCTATCTCTCATATAACTTTTGCCCTTTTCAAGGCATTTTTGTCATTTCTCTGGATCCTTCCAGAGCCTGAGTAAATCTTGAGTTCTGTGGTTATCTTTCTCTCCTGCCCTCATTCTCGGTCACTGATGCACACATATTGTGCTACTGTAACCATATTTCTCAAATTTTACCATTAGTTAAAATTTGTAATATTTCTGCTTGTGAACCAAAGAGAGAGGAGTCAGTCTGGCAAGATGCTAAAATATGAACATTTTGGTGACACTGCCTACCTTATCATGACCATTGCCTCTAATATACTAGACTAAATTTCAGTGCAGATATACAGCTTCTTGGGTTAGATGGGGAGAGCATTTTCCCTGATTTCCTTATAAACTCATAGCACCTTAGAGATAGAAGTGTTAGAGCTGATGTAGGAAATATCAGCTATAATATTTTTGATTAGCATATGAGAACAGTTGGGTTTCTCTTTGCTGTGTAAGGTAAAAGTTGTGGGCCCTTTGGTGAGGACTGACTTTTATAGCTCATACGATCTAACAACTCCCATGATATAACAACTATTATAAAGGTTGGGATTATCTGCATAGTTATTTTGGGAATCAGGACAAAGTCACAAAGTAAAGGTTGGTCTGTCACTGAGGGCTTAATGTTTGTAACTTAAAACATTTCTTGTATATTCATCTTGAGAAGTAGTAACTTCTTGTGACAAGTATTTCCAAACTATGGGTTGAGAGTCATATATCTGTCCTGATGGGATTGTTCTGAGTGTTTAATGATATACAGAAATTTTTACTATTTGCATCTCTTCCATTGTTTTGGCTCTCTAAAATGGGTGTTGCCACTTTGCTGGGTCACAGGTATAATGAAGTAATTTTCTTCTTGTTTCAGGCTGTCCTCTGGAGTCACCAAGGAGAGAAGTTCTGGGAGGGAAGGAAGATGGGATGGGAAAAGATCCCTCGCTGTTTGTGAGGGTAGCGAGAGAGTCCAGGGATTCTGAGATCTGTAGCTCTGGGCCATCAGTTTGAGGGTGGCTGAGGCTGTAAGGAATCATCTGTGACATCATATCCCGGACAGGAGAGGGCTTCTGAGACCCTCATTATCCATGTTTATACTGGAAAAAAAGATAATAAATATTTTGAGACTCTCAAGAAAGTTCTGTATTACCAGGAATTTTTTGTTCAATTTATAACTTCTTACACTCAATTGTTTTTAGTAAATACAAATCTCAAACAAATTTCTTACTTTCAGGTGTAATCCTCGGTGAACGACTCAAGCTGTCTTATTCTCTTAAAGCGACATATATAGTCATTTTTATAGGGTAAGAAAAGTTCATGGCCACTATAGAACTAAGCAAACGCTTAATCTAGGACCATAGCTGAGCCTTTCCTCTCTCTATTCAAGATGAGTACACAACAAACTCATCCGAACATTGTAAAAGTTTGTCTAGATTGCAGTTTTCTTATATAAGTGCCATGTGGTTTCATGGAGATAGATGGTAGGGAAGGAATTACTGTGGATTTTCTTTTCTATCCAAAGCTTCATGGCCCCTCTCCAGTATTGCTTCTTTATTATCAAGTGAAACTATATATATATAGTTTTATATATATATATTTATATATATAAAACTATATATATAAATATATAAACAAATATAAATATATAAGCATATATATGCTTATATAAATATATAAACATATAAATATATATATAAATATATAAACAAATATATAAATATATAAATAAATATAAACAAAATATATAAACAAATATAAATATATAAGCATATATATAAATATATATGCTTATATATTTATATTTGTTTATATATTTATATATATTTATTCCTCCTCTCCCACATCAAGGTTTTCATGTTAAGTTCCTGCACATAATTCTCCTTCATCTTTACCTACCACATATACCTGTTCACCTACACTTTCTGTTTGCCTCTTTTAACAAAGTGCAATATCTTTGTCATATTGGGTCATTAAGGCATCCAGCGAAAACCTCTAGTTGGAGAGATATATAAGGGATGGTGGGTGGAGGTGGACGGAGGAAGTAAGGAAGAGGAGGAGAAAAGGACGGAGATAGAGAAGGAGGAAGGAGTTGGGGGAGGGAAGGAGTGGAGGAGAGGTGAGGGGAGGGCAAAGAAGGGGAGAGATACTTGGGTCTGAAATATAGAATAGGTTGTTTTGAGATAAAAGGAAGTCCTGTCAGTAGAAATGTTAAAGTCTCTGGTGCTACCTATCAGAGCAGTTATGTGAGGGATTTCTGTGTTGAATGAGAAATTGAAACAGTCTGGAAAAGTCCCTTTATCGTCTGGTATAATTTGTAATAAAGAATTGTTGAAGTCTCAATTCACTTTGATGTTTGTAAAATTATAGCATGTCTATTAAGATGATATTCAAATTGGCCGTGGGATATTGGTCTCATGTCTGAATCTGTTTCTTTGGGGGTGTGTATCACTTTTTATGTTTATCTTTTTTCTTTATAGATGCTTCTGCCATTTCTGGGGGGACTTCATTTTTATTTTCCATTTGTTTTTATTGTTCTCTTTTTATATGTTATTTATTGAATTTTATTAATTCTGCTAATATCCTGACTGTTTAAAAAAGTTTAAATAATTTCTGGGCTTGCGCTTGTTTTTCCTGTTTATTCCCTAAGTCTCTGATTATTTCTTACTGAACTTAATTTCTTTTACTTTCTTTTTTTCTGTCTACTTGCCTAAGAAATTTCTTGCAAATGTTGTTTCATTCTTTATGTTTCACTACTTTGGAATGAGAGAATACAACTCTAAGGTCCTATTGTACCACTCCAAAAATGTAATTCTGCCCAAGGTTAAATGAAGTTAAGGAGACCCAAGGTTCAAAATCAGACACAGACTAGAAAGCCCTGTCAGTATTTAAAATAGGAAGTGGTTTACTACAGAAAATTATCTGCTTACAAAATCCTCATCATGAAGTTTCAAAAACCACAAAAAACCAATGCTAAAGGTCACAATGCTGCAACAATAAGGCTAGCAATTTTCAGGGGAGGCGCAAAGGCTCTACAAAACTAAATCTCCCATGAATAAGAGAACCTATCATTGATGGAACCTAGCCCAAATCGATCCTGAAAGGACTGTAGGAAATGTAGTTCAGTCTCCCAGTCTCAGTCAGTTCAGGGAGAGCATAAAAGGAGGCAGGAATGGTGAGGAATTGATAAGAAATAATGCAGTTCAGTTGCCTTTCTAGTGCAAAGGGAGCTAACTCTCTGCTTATCATGAACAGAACACCTACCAATTACACCTCAGGACTCCTCTAGCTACTTCTGTTTCTGTTCTTAACAGGGATTCTTCAGGGTGCTGTGTTAGAAGGCTTAACATTACTCCACATACTATACCAAGATTGCATCATTTTAGATATTAATTCCAAGTGTGGAAATCATCCTCTTCCTTACCCTTCTAAAAGCACACTACAACCACAATAGCTTTCCATTCATTCTCCCAAAATCTTATTTAACTTATTTGATATTGTTGTGGCGCAATCAATTCTAAGACCCACGGAGCCAATTGAGATGAATTATGAGCCTTTATCAGCCGGCTGGTGACTGACTCTCTACCACACAGGGTTTGAGGACATCAGCCCTGAGCTCCTAAAAGAGGCAGCTCATAAAGCCTAGAACCACAAACCTGGTTTAATATCAAACAAGCAAACAGATTAACCACACCCTAGTTAACATCAAACAAGCAAGCAGATTACAGAAGCAGAAGTTGGCTATTAGCACATCTTTGCCCAGAACCAAACCCTCAACAATATATAAGTTATATATCATGTGTAGGGCACCAATACTCTAGTCTTAATTTTCTTCCTAAGAAACCATTGTTTCTCAAAGATGCTTCCTGGCTAGTGATATGCCTAATGAACTTATTAAAAAACATACATTGTTAATGAATTTCTGTGACCTAAATTGAGATTCAAGATAGCCTAGTAGTTTTCTCCAATGAGTCATTACTTTCCTTATATTTGTATAAGTGAACATTTTATCATGGTTAATTTACAATTCAAAAGGAGTTATCTCTTATGCTGATGATGCCATGGAATAAAACGTCCAGAAACCTTTCATTTGCCACTCCTTTGATAAAATAACCATCAGATAAAGATGGTTCCATTGAACTATTATTATCTTTCCATATAATCCTCATATATCATTTAAATGTCAGCCACCCTCATTTTTCTCCTTTAACTTTGCATTTTCCATTATTTTCTTTACATTAATATTTTGGGTCATTATTATTAAAGTTTCAAATAGGCAAATATTTATATATATTTTAAAATATCTTACTAATGATTATTAAAATGGTGTTGCAGTTTTTCCTAATGTTTATTTATATGGGGGTTATAAACACTACATGAAAAAGATTAAAAGTATTGAACAGAGTTCTTCATAAGCAGGAAAGGACTTTTTTGTAGGAAAAAGATATGCTGGAATTATTGAGTATCTTTAGGCCTAAAACACTTGCCAACAAGCAATTCAATTTTCCCAACACCATCTATAAAGAAACTGTCTTTATCATTATGATATAGTCTTACCTCGTTTGTCATTGATTAATTGAGCATATAGTCATGGGTTTATTTCTAGGTTCTCTGCTCTCTTTCATTAATCTATGTGTCTGTTTTAAATCCAGTATCATATTGTTCTGATTACTATAGCCTTGTAGTATAGTTTGATATCAGGTAGCATGATAACTCCAACTTTGTTCTTCCTTCTCAAGATTGCTTTGACTATTCAGGGTCTTTTATGGTTTCATATATATTTTAGGATTATTTGTTCTAGTTCTGTGAAAAATGCCATTGGTATTTTGATAGGAGTTGCATTGAATCTGTAGATTGCTTTGAGTAGTATAGACATTTTAATGATGTTAATTCTTTCTATCCATGAGCATGGTATATCCTTCCATTTATTTGCATCTTTTCTTTCTTGGCTGTCTTACAGTTTTCTGAGTATAGGTTTTTGCCTTCTTGGTCAAATTTATTCCTAGGCATTTTATTATTTTTGATGTAATTGTGAATGAGATTATTTTCTTAAATTCTCTTTCTAATAGTTTGTTATTGGTGTATAAAAATGCAACTTATTTCTAAATATTAATTTTGTATCCTGTTACTTTACTGAATTCACTTCTCAGTTCTAACAGTTTTTTTTTTTTTTATTAGATCTTTAGGGTTCTCTCCATATAGTATCATGTCATCTGCAATTAATGACAGTTTTACTTCTTCCTTTCCAATTTGATGGTTTTTCTTTTTCTTTTCTGATTGCCATGGCTACATTTTTAACCACTATGTTGAATGGAAGTGGTGAAAGTGGACATCCCTGTCTTGTTCCTGATGTTAATTAAAAAGCTTTCCAATTTTCCCCATTGAGTGTGAAGTTAACTGTGGATTTGTCATATATGGTCTTTATTATGTTGAGATGTGTTCCCTTTATTCCTACTTTGCTGAGAGTTTTCATCAAAAATGGATGTTGGATTTTTGTCAAATGTTTTTTCTAAATCTATTGGTATGATCATATAATTTGTATTCTTCATCTTTTTTATATGGTGTACTACATTAATCAATTTGCAGATATTAAACAAATTCTACTTGATCATGGTGCATGATCTTTTTAATGTATTGTTGAAGTTGGTTTGTAATATTTTATTGAGAATTTTTGCATCTTTGTTCATTAGGAATATTGGATTATAATTCACTCTTTTTTTTTGTATTGTCAATGTCTGGTTTTGGAATCAGGATAACCTGGATTTGTAAAATGAATTTAGGAACCTTCCCTCCTCTTCAATTTTTGGAATAGTTTGAAAAGTTTGTGTATTAATTCTCCTTTGAATGTATGGTAAAATTTGCTTATGAAGCCATCTGGTCCAGGACTTTTTGTTGGGAGTTTTTTGACTACTGGTTTAATTTTGTTAGTAGTTATCAGTCTGTTAAGATTTTCTTTCTTCCTGATTCAGTCTTGGAATATTGTATGTTTCTAGAAATTTATCCATTTCTTCCAGGTTGTTGAATTTATTAGGATGTAATTGTTTTCACTATTTTCTAATAATCCTTTGTATTTCAGTGTGGTAGGCTGTCACTTCCATTTCTGATTTTATTTATTTGGGCCCTCTTTCTGTTTTTCTTAATGAGTCTAGTTAAAGTTTTATAAATTTTGTTTGTTCTTTTATAGAACCAACTCATGGTTTCATGATCTTTTCTTTTCTTTTTCTTTTTTGGATAGAGTTTTAATAAAATGTCAGCTGACAAGTTTTACACAGATAAGTTTTCACATTTTGTTTTCTTTCTTTTTTTTTTTTTTAAGATTTTATTTCACTTCTTTCCACTCTGATCTTTATTGTTTTCTTTCTTCTTTTATTTTATGCTTTGTTGTTCTTTTTCTGGTTCCTTTAGGTGAAAGCTTAGATTGATTATTTGAGATTTTTCTTGTTTCTTGAGATGGGCCTGTATTGCTATAAATTTCCTTCTTAGAACTGGTTTGGCTGTGTTCTACAGATTTTGAGTTGTTGTGTTTTTACTTTTATTTGTCTCAAAGTATCTTAATTTAATTTTGATCTCATTTATTGTTTAATAGCATGGTCTTTGGTCTAATTGTGTTTGTGTATTTTTCAGTTTTTGTAATTGATTTCTAGTTTCACAGCATTGTAAACAGAGAAGATGCTTTGGTATAATTTTAATCTTCTTAAATTTATTGAGACTTGTTTTGTAGACCCTACATGTGGTCTATCCTGGGAAATGTTTCATGTGCACTTGAAAAAAATGTATACCCTACTGCTTTTTGAGAAATGTCCTAGCAATCTCAATTAAGTTCATCTGGTCTAATGTGTCATTTAAGGCCACTGTTTTCTTGTTCATTTTCTGTCTGGATAATATTTCTTTTGATGTCAATGGAGTGTTAAAGTCCCCTACTATTATTGTCTTACTAATAGTGAATTTCTCCCTTTGTGTCTCTCTATATTTGCTTTATATATTTAGGAGCTCCTACATTGGGTGCATACATATTTACAAGAATTATATCCTCTTGTTGAAAAGATCTCTTTATCATTATGAAGTGCCCTTCTTTGTCTCTTATTACAGCCTGAGTTTTAAAGTCTATTTGTTCTGATATAAGTATTGCTCCTCAGCTTATTTTTTTATTTCCATTTGCATAAAATATCTTTTCCCTTTACTTTCAGACTGTGTGTATTTTTTGATCTCTTGTAGACAGCATATAGCACATATATGGGTCTTTTTTTTTTTAATCCATTTAGCCACCGTATGCCTTTTGACTGGAGCATTTAATCTATTGACATGTATGTAAGGTAATTATAGATAGGTACATGCTTATTGCCATTTTATTAATTGTTTTCTGATGGTTTTTGTAGTTATTTTCTGCTTCTTTTGTATTCTCTTGCTCTCTTCTGTATGTTGATAACTTTCTATAGTGTTATGTTTGGATTCCTTTCTCCTAATTTCTTGTATATCTCTTATAGATTTTTGGTGTTCAGTTACCATTTGCTTCATAGATACCAAGCTAATAGTTGATAGTCACTTCAGTTTGAACACATTCTAAAATCACTACAATTTTTACTCATCACCTTCACATTTATGTTTCTGTCATCATTTTTTGCTTCTTTTGTGCATGTCTCTTAATTTATTATTGTAATTACATATATCTTCTTATTTTTGTCTTTTAACCTTTGTACTAGCTTTATAGTTGGTTCATGTACTCTTTTACTAAGTATTTGTCTTTGTCAATGAGAATTTTTTCTTTCCTATACTTTCTTATTCATATTTCTGATCTTTTCTTTTCTTCCCGAAGATGGCCCTTTAACATTTCTTGTAATACTGATTTAGCAGTGATGAACTCCTTTAGCTTTTTCTGGTCTGGAAACCTTTTATCTCTCCTTTGATTGTAAATGATAGCCTTGCCGAGTAGAGTAAGCTTAGCTGTAGATCTTTGCCTTTCATTACTTTGAATATTTTGTGCCATTTCCTTCTGGCCTGCAGAGTTTCTGTTGAGAAATCAGCTGATAGTTTCTGTTGAGAAATCAGCTGATAGCAGCTCCCTTGTAACTAGCTTCTCTTGCTACTTTTAAAATTCTCTCCATGTCTTTAACCTTTGGCATTTTAATTAAGATGTGTCTTGGTGTGAGTCTCTTTGGACTCATTTTGTTTGGGACTCTACACTTCCTGGACTTGTATGTCTATTTCCTTTGCCAGGTTAGGGAAGTTTTCAGTCATTGTTTTTTCAAATAGGGGTTCAATCCCTTGCTCTTCCTCTTTTCCTTCAGGTACCCCATATGATGTGAATAGTGGTACAATTGTTATAGTCCCAGAGATCCATTAAACTATTTTCAGCTTTTAATACCTTTTTCTTTTAGCTGTTCCCATTGGGTCTTTTCCATTACCTTGTTTTTCAGGTTACTTATTTGATCCTCTGCTTCATCTAATGTGCTGTCAATTTCTTCTAAGGTATTATTCATATCAGTTATTATATTCTTAATTTCTGTCTGGTTCTTTTTTTGTTCATTTGTTTATCTTCTACCTTCTTTTATGTTTTCTATATCTTTATTGCAGTTATCATTGAATTTATTTATTTTTCCCTTAACTTCATTGAGCATCTTATAACCAATGTTTTGAACTCTGCATCTGGTAGATTGCTTGTCTGTTTTGTTGAGTTCTCTTTTTAGAGTTTGGTTCTCTTTTTTCATTTGGGACATGTTTTTTTTTTCCTGTCCTTTCATTTTGGATGACTCTCTGGTTTTGTTTTTATGTATTAGGTAAGTCTACTACACCATCCAGTATTGACAGAGTAGATTTATGTAGAAAGAGTCCTATGGGGCCCAGTCGCATAGTCTCTCAGGTCACCTGAGCTGAGTGCTCCAGAGGTATCCCTTGTGTCAAGTGTGTGTGCCCTCCTGTTGTAGTTCAGCCTCTGAACTACGCTGTTGGCATGTCCATGGTTGGGTTTGACCCTTAAGCTGATTGGCTATGAAGACTGGCCATCGATTATAAAAGATGAACTTTTGTGAAGAGGCTGACCCTATGGAGCAGCAGATAATTGAGTAGGGCCCTGATGCCAGCCAAATTTGTCCTTCAAGTATGTCTTTTGTGGAACTAATTGTAGCTGGCCACTGGGTGTGTTGTAGCTGGCCACTGGATGTGTTGGTTCTGGAGCCTTTTGGGGAGGGGCTCTGGCATAGGCCAATGTCAGCATGTGCCAGGCTGGGGCCTCCTGGTGGTGCTACAAAATGCTCTGAGGTTGGTTGCCACTTGTGCTGGGTTTGGGACCCTTTGGAGGGGCACCATGATGTGAGCTGAGGCCGCCATATGTGCTGGGCTTGTGGCTGCTTAGTTGAAGCTAATTCTAGGCTATGTCTGGCTGCCATTTAAATCAGGCTTGGCACCACCTGATGGGAGTTACAATGCAAATTGAGACCGGTTGCCACTTGTGTAGAGCTATTTAGCAAAAGCTACAAGGCATGCTGAGACCAGCCACTGCTTGTTTGGGATTTGTGGACCTTTGAGAGATTTATGAAAAGTCTGTAGCATGAGCTGAGGCAGGCAACTTTTGTGGAGGAGTACTGGAACAGTCTTGGTTCTGGACAGTGAATTAGGTGGTGCAGGGCCTCAGGGAATCACCAGGGAGGGTTGAACTGTGTTAGCTAGGTTAATGGAGAGCACTGATTTGCTGCCCACCTGTGCCATGGCAGCTGGGTGAGAGGAGAGTTCAACACAGGAACAATGGCACCTACCAATATTTTCCTTGGAGAGAGTTGCCCCAACCCTACCCCTCCAGCCCTCGCCCCGAAGTTAATCAACTTAATTCCTCCTCATACGTTCCTGCTGCTTTTCAAGCTGCCGCCTCTTGCTGAAGATTAGAGCTAGTGAATCTGTGTGCAGGACCTTTAAGATGAGTGCCTAGGTCTCCAGCAGTCCATTGTCTTTCTTAGGTGCAATTCCTTTTGGTTCACAGCCAGATATCATTTATGGGGACTTCTCTTTCCGGCAGTGATGCCCAGAGGTTGGGGAGCTCAGTGTGGGTCTGGGACCCCTCTGAGCTGAGCTGTAGGGGAACTTCTACAGCTGAGGTATCCATTCTGATTCTTAATCACCACAGTGTGAGTATGGGACCTGCCCATTCCATGTCTTTGTCTCTCCTAACAGTCTCAGGGTAGCTTCTCCATTATATTCTTAGTTATTGGAGTTCTGTTTAGCTAGTCTTCAGGAGATTCTCAACGATGGTTGTCCTCTAATTTAGTTGTAATTATGGTTTGCTCATGGGAGGAAGCAAGCACAGACTTTACCTACTTTGCTATCTTGACTGGAAGTTTGACCTAATTGTGACATAAATTTAAGAAGTACTCAAAGAAGGATAAAAATGTGTCTAATAGACTTAGGACCTAGCATGAGGAAGCTCCTACTGGTCAAATGTGAGACAATTTGTGCACCAATGTAAATAATGTTAGTAATAGGCTATAATCCTTCAATAAAGTGAAAACTCATGTATTTATATTGAATAAACAAATTTATAAATAAGTGGGGGAACAGGAAAAGCTCTTTTTTACTGTAGAATTTCAATAAATAAAATAGAAATTATAGATTTAAAATTTACTGTTTGGTAATTATCATAGTAATAATTGATTCAAGGAAGATAATAAATGGATGCTATCATTAGTAAGTGGGGGCATGACGGAATGAGCAGGTTGGCAAATCCTGTCCCCTAAAAGAAACTATAAAACTAAATGTAATTGAAAAAAAACTATTTCAGAACTGTGGAAATTGATCAAAGGCAAAAAACAATTTGAGGACTGTCTAATTATGAACTTTGGGTAAGAAGAGTGAGAATCTGCCTCCAATATTGCTGCTACTCTAAGCTTCACAAAACTTCCAATATTTTTTATATTTCTCAAAACTCTCTATTTTTGTCCTTACTGCAAAAAAATATATATCTAACTGTTGACATACATACTCCTACCATGTCCGCCTTCTCCCAAATGGCAGGATAAATAAAAAACAAACCCTTACCAACATGCCAAGAGTTTTGAGGTAGTATCTTTATGAGACTACTTCTTTCTGAGTCTTAAGAAATAATTCTTGAATCCTCTTTTATATGCTCGCATAGAGGTACTCATAACGTGAAAACAGATTTGTCATTGGAAATAAGAAGACCATAAAATAGAGTTTCTGGTACTTGAAAGGAGAAGTCATTATTAAAGCTGAGGTCGTTTTTCCTTGTTACTTCTTTATCACGTTTGAATATGAAATGACAAAGGAAGTTATAAAATCTGCCTGAAAACTACCACAAAATAAGGGGAACTATAAACTGCCACCCTGAATTTTCAGAGATTCATATTTCACATTAAAAGATTTATGTGGATTTTACTTAAAAGATAAAATATATTACTAGGTTTGTTGACTTTAGCATACATATTACAACAACTTATGTTAAAGGGCTCAGAGAGAAATTACATTGCTCAAAGCCGGATTCTCTATGAAAGTTTTGTTGATGTTGACATGAACCTGGATAAAAACATGTTTGAAAATATTCTATAATCTATGAAAATATATAAAATGGAGTCCTTGGAAAATTAGTTTTTTAGTGTTCATGAAAATGTGAAAAAAAAGTTTAGTTCTCAAATGAGTTTGAAAAACATTGATTTAAATGATTTAAAACATTTGATGGAAAACAAGAAGGGGCTTCTCAGCTCACAGTGATTGTTCTATGTTCTAATGGTCTATATGTCTTACACTGTTTATTTGGAAAGAATTTTTTTCTCCCTGATATTTGATATATTAATACTTAGAGCTCACATCTTACAACTCTATGACTCCCTAATTATAGTGACAAGTCTAAGGAAAGGCCAACAAGTCCATGAAAGTGTATATTAGGATTTTTCATACCATATTTCCATATGGAGTAGCCTGTCATACAGAAATTAAAATGACACATAAAGAAACAAAGACTTTAGATAAATAACTAGCCCTAATAAATATCCATTGCTAATTTCAAGACCACATTTTTCCTTGCCCCTTCCTTGTCAACCTGAATACATGGCAGACCACATAACAAAGGTTAAATAAAATTATGCTTCAATTAACACTAAATGTATTTTGGAGAAATCTAATTAAATCTCAGAGATTGTTAGATATGAGCTAGCTATGCCTCTGGTGTAGTGTCTTTTTTCTCAGAACAGAGGTAAACACCCAAAGTCAGAAACAATTAGAACAGGAAAAACATTTTCTAGGAAAACTTGAGATAAAACAGGTCAGGAGAGAAATATAATTTACTTTCCAGGATAAGATCAAATAATTGGGAGAATGAAGGATACAAAGGACAGGTACTGAAACTTGGTCTTGTATCTAGTTCCTCAGCCACATTTCCTAAAATTTTCGAAATGTGGAATGACTGAAAATAATTTTGCTATTTGACATTTTAATGCAGACACAATCCAGAACAAACTATTTCTGATAAATTTTTGAACTTTGATCTCACAGAAGTGAGAACTAAAAACATAAAACATGAAAATCTAGTTATCAATATTCTTGGACAGAACATTTGTACCAACTCCTGCTTTCACAAAAATTTGTTTCTGTTTTGGGATCCTTCCATTTCCAGTCTCCAAAGTTATCTCCCTCAGACACTTGGCAGCAGATCTTAATCTAAATGTTTGAATCTTTCTTAACTTTATAATGGGCGAGTACAATGAATGTGATAACCTTTGATTTTGGATGGTAGCTAGATATTCTTCTTCAAGGTCTTTCATAAGATAGTAATCAAGTTGTCAATTGGGGCTTTGGTTTCACTTGAAGACTAGACCCAGGAAGGATCTGCTTCCGTGGTTACTGTTATGGACTAATTGTGTCCCCGCAAATTTTTAGTTTAGGACCTTTAAGGAGGTAATTAAAGTTAAATTAAGTTTTAAGTGTGGGGCCCCAATCCAATAGGATTGGTATCCTTATAGGAAGAGAAGAAAGGACCAGGGAGCTCTCTTTTTTTACATGCACACAGAGGAAAGGCCATGTGAGAACATGGTGCGAATATGGCCATCTGAAAGCCAGGAAGAGACCTCTCACTACACAACAAATTTGCCAGTGCCATAATCATGAACGTTTAGCCTCCCAAGCTATAAGGAAATAAATTTGAGTTGGTTAAGTCACCCAATCTGGTGTAATTTGATTATGGCAGCCCAGGCAGATTGACACAATCACTAATAAGGTTGTGGCAGGATTCAGTTACTCAAAGGACATTGTACTGAAGGACTCAGTTTCTTTCTGAGTTAAAGGTTATATTCAGTTCCTTGCCATATTGATCTCTCCGCAGGGAAGAGAGGATGTGAGCTCTTGTAGTAAGAGAGAGAATACTAGAAAGAGGGAATCACAGTCATTTATAAGCTCATCTTGAAAGTGATATCTCAGCACTATTGCCATATTCTACTCATTAGAAGCAAGTCACTAGTTCCAGCCCACAAAAAGGGGAGGGGATTACACAGGGCGTGAATACTTGAAGAAATTTTGGAAGACGTTGGTAATCATTTCAAGAAGAATCTAAAACAAAGAGTGAAGAAAAATAAAACAGGACATCTAAAAGCTATGAGGCAACATGTAACAGTGTAACATACTTAT
>NW_024345600.1:4463189-4473125 GCF_902729225.1 Pteropus medius
GGAGAGAGAGAGAGAGAGAGAGAGAGAGAGAGAGAGAGAGCGAGCGCGCATTGAAGTTAGAGAAAAAAGACACGTTACATAAAGAGGAACAAAAATAGTAATTATAGTAGACTTCTTGTCAAAATTATACATGTGTGAAGACAGTGAAGATGACATGTGTTAAGACTCAAAAGAAAGAATATAGCCTGACAACCCAGAATACTATGCACAGCGAAAATGTATTTTAAAATTGAAGGAGAAATTGATAAAAGTCTTCAAACGAAATTTGATAGAACTCATTATCAGAAGACTTTCATTAGGCTTAGTGACTTACTTCCAAATTATAAATTATGGAAAGGGGAGAATAATAACTACAGTGGAGAAACACAATAAATACCACCTCAACCAAATGATCAAGAATTATATCTCCAGTGATGATGTGTGTATATCATGTATTCCCATGATAGATTGTGATGAATAAGGCACTTCACTTCTGTGATTTTCTTTCCTAAACCTCATTACTCTAGACTATTCATGAGAAAAAAATAGGTAAATTCAAAGAGAGAGAAATTCTAATAATACATGACCAATACTCCTCAAAACTGTAAAGGTCATGGGAAACAAAGAAAGACTGAGAAACTGTCACATACTAGAGGAGACCAAGGAGATAGGACAACCAAATGCAAGTGACATCCTGGATGAGATCTTGGAATAAAAAAAAGGGATATTAATGAAAAAAGTGGTGAAATTCAAATAATGTCTGGAATGTATTTCATAGTAATTATATCAGTTTTCTAGGGCTGTTATAATGAGGTATCACAAGCTGGATGGTTTGAAACAGCAGAAATTAATTTGTTTTTTTACAATTCTGGATGCTAGAAGTCCTAAATCAGGATATTCCTTCAAAGTCTCTAACGTATGATCTTTCCTTGCTTCTTTCTATCTTCTGCTGGTTGCCAGAAATCCTAGGAATTTCTTGGCTTGTGGATTTATTACTTCAATTTCTACCTTCATCGCAACATGGTATTCTCCTTTGGTGTCTTGTGTCCAAATTTTCTTCTTCTTACAATGACATCAGTAACACAACCTGATATACTATAACCCCATCTTAACTTAATTACATCTTCAAAGATCCTATTTCCAAATGAGGTCACATTCACATGTACCAGCAATTAGGACTTAAACATTTTGTTTGGGGGGTGGGGCGGGGGGTATAGTTCAACCCACAACAGTAACGTATCAATGTTGGTTTCTTAGTTTTGACAAATGTTCCATAATTATGTAAGGCGATAACACTAGGGGCAATTGAAAATGAATGAGGTGCAAATGGGAGCTATCTTTATTATCTTTTGCAACTTTTATGTAAACCTAAAATTATTTTAAAGTAAAAAAGTTTATTTAAAAAAATGGGTAAAGGGAGTCAAATATATGGTGATAGAAGAAAATTTAACTTTGAGTGGTGAACACAATGCAATATGACATATTATTGAATTCTACACTTGAAACCTATATAATTTTATTAATCAATGTCACCCCCAATAAATTTAATTAAAAATGTAAAAAAAGAAATGAGAAATGTATCTTTGTGACAGCTATACTTAGAATATGTTTGAGGAAATAGGCTGAAAAGAGGCAAACAACCGAGCTCTCCTGCACCTGTGAATGCAAACATTGTCTGTTGGGAGAATTTATGATATTTCTGCAAGTCACAGAAATATGTGTAACAAAAGTTTCTGAATCATAACATAATTCTTTTTTCAAAAAATCTTTATCTGAAGTTTTTACAATCCAGTGTGGTCACAACTCAAGATTTATTTAGGGTGAATGAGAAGTTCTTTTTTTTCCTTCTCTATAAATTATGTGGCATTGTTATAGATGGGTGCTGAAGAAATTTGGCATAAACTTTATCATGGCAAGAAAGTGATATAAAAAGCCGGAGATCTAAAAAATATTTTCAATTTTTAGAACTTTTCCACCTAACTGGCAGATCTTTAGAGGAAAGTAGAACAGATATGCAAATAAGATTACGGATGATAGGAATATTTACAACCCCTTTGGTTACCAATGTACCACTATAATTGAATATATATAAATGTATAGATATTTACACACATATGTATATAATACCTGACACATAACTGGGAAGTACGAAGAGCAAGACTGTGTAGAGAGTGTGGTTAATTGAGAGGATGTGGCATTTGCTTCTGATCTGAAAGGTTGATGACAGATTGCAGAAGAGCAGATGGAGCTAGAAAGACCTAAAAAACCCTCCAGGTCAATCAGGAGAGGTCATATTTACCAAATATGTTGGTGAGGTCATAGAGTCAATAGTAGCACCAAGCAGAAGTCATAGTTCTGTTTTATCAAGTAATGTCAACATCTGTATTTATAATTCATCCAACCCTAAATATATGCATTTGCCTATAGTGGCCAGGCAGTTGATGTAAATACATGGAGTGGGTTAAGAGTGGAATGTGGTTAAAATGGCAAGTATATGTCCTATTGAAAGGAAGAAACTACTCAACTCCAGTTCACTGTTGTCATGTTAGAATGATGGACCAATGTTTCCAGATCTCCTGAATTTTCAAGAGAGTCAGAAATTAGAGTTATATTAGCAATAACATAGTTTAAAATTTTGAAGAAAAAAGATATTCATAGTGACAAACTATTTAGAAATAAATTAACAAGAAATGTAGGACTGTTATAGGACAACTTGTAAGAGAGAAGGAGATAAAAGAAGTAGAACAAGGAGGAGGAAGAGGGGAGGAGGAGAAGAAGAAGAAGGAAAAGGAGAAGGAGAAGGAGAAAGAGGAGAGAGACAGAGACAGAGGAAGAGAGAGAGGCACTAATGAGTGAATAAATATATTGAGTTTTTATTGGTTGAGGAGAGAATTCTGTAAAAGAAAAGTAATCTAAGAGTTAAGAGAGAAAGGTAAGTGTTTCCATTTCTAAAATATACCCTCTTCCAAAGAACATTATTTTTTAGCTAGGTGATTTAAGTGAGCAGGTGATACAGACATGAAAATTGAGGAAATTTGAAACTGGACGGAGATAGACTTGGAGCTAGAGACACAGGCAAAAATTGAGAGGACAATTTTACTAATAAATATTTAGTCCTATTCTCTGTTGAGATTGCCCATACTCTATTCTTGTCCTTATTTAAAAGTAAACAGGTGCTCTACAAACAGCAGCAGTATTACAAATTACACTGGGTACAGGACAATGAAAGTTGGAAATGCCTTGGACCCATATAAACTGTATTTCATTTTGAAAGACTGTATATAGAATATGAGAGCTAAGAGCCTGGTCTCTAGAGAATAGTAACTGGCTTCAAATTTTACCTCTGTCACTTACCAGTTGCATGCCTTTAGGCAAGTCATTTAACTTCTCTGTCCTTTAGTCTTCTCAAATCCAGAATGGATATAAAAATGTATGTATCTTATCTAGTTAATGTGAGTATTGTTAACTCATGAAAAACATTTAAAGCAGTCTCTGTGCATAGTAAGTAACACATGTTAACTATTAAAACATGAAGTAGAGTTTCATCATCCAAGGGGCATACTAAGCAGTAAAGAGAGGGGTGGTGGTAGTGGGCATTACTAATAATGCTCTCTCAAACGATGGTGGAAATTCCGAGAGTACTACCACAATTTTTGTTTACAACCTACTAGCGTATTAATAAGGAAATATTTTAATAATTAATGTTTCATACACAATTTTGGTAAAATAAATCTAAGTAGAGGTAAAGACTATTCATATTACATATTACTTTAAAACATGTACATAAAGATTTATGTTTATTATATATATGCATTTTCTAGGTGTGTATACTATAATTGGATATATAAATATATACATACTTACACACACATATATATACTACCTCACATTAGGTGCATAATACATGGTATATAATTGGGTATTTAATGTACAAATAGTAGGAGCTCAATAAATACTGTTGAATTGACAAGTTGTGTGGAAGAAATGGGAAGAGAGACAAACATGTTTCCTTAAGATAGTTGCTTTGAAACCCTACCTAAATGTCAGGAAAGGGTGTATGCAATACCTGAACACTGAGAAAAGATTAAAAATCACTTTGCATCTAACACTGAAATATTTGACAAGTTAATAGACGGTAAGCTTAGTATTATTGAATTACTGTAACTCTTATTTTACATGTTATCTTCTCTTTATATGTAACACAGGTAAGTGATTTTTAGTAAAATAACCATTATAATAGATATATTTACGTAGAAAACTCATAATTTATGCATTTATTTCAGTTTCAGTTATACTGTCCTAAGGAGTGAGGAAGTGAGCCATGGAGTCTTTGTTCCTTTACCAGTTGTTGCTGAGCATTTTTTGTCAATGACCAGAATTACAACGACAAAAAGCAATTAGAGAATCAGTGAGAGTCATGCCTTGTAGAGATAACCATATGTTATTAACAAACTCTTCGATAATCACTAATTTTCTCTTTCTTAAAAAATAAACTAAAGGAAAAATAAATTTGTTTTGATTTGGTAACAAGAAAATTGCTATTTAAACCAAACTAGGAAAATGTGTATTATATGCAAATGCAGATTGTCAGATGAAAAAATATCACATTATAGTTCTGAAACTCTAAAAAGGTCAGAAAGCCCAATCAGAAATTCATAAAATCAAGAACAGGAAGTTAAGAAAAATTCATATCAGCAATATTCATTTTTATTTAATCACCCTGAAAGTCTTATATACAACTTTTAGTAGTCACATTCATCAATTTTTTATAAATTCAGCAGCAGTCTTTGGAATACTAGGAGAAAAAGCACTGCATTGTGATCTTCAGTAAAGAGGTGAAATCTTGCTCCATTCAATAGTCCAGGTCTTCTTCAAGGTGTCGTAAGGCTGAATTAAAGCCATAAATAGAAAAACCGTTATTTTCTTCTTCTAGCGCACATACATAAAATTGCATTATAATGTAAGCTAATGTATTCCATTATCACACACATACACATACCACTCTTGCATATATATTAAAAAATACACTATTTTCCTCAATAGAAAAACTGAATACAAGGTCTTTCAGACTTCAGTGTATATAAAAATTATTTCTATTCTATAGATCTACAGTAATGCCCAGAAATGCTACTTTTAACAGCACCCCCACGTGATTCTGAAGCAGTTATTCAGTAGTGGCTACTCTTTAAGGAAAAAGTAGTTTAAGCATTACTTATTATATCAGAATAATATTCATATGTTCGAGATTATAAATCAAAAGTAATTTATAGTCCTCAGTTTATGATAGTGTTAGAATTTTTAAATGTTTCTTTATACATATACACATATAATTTTATAGATGTAAACATTACATTTAATAATATTCAATAACATAAGCACCTTAATGAAATGACATTATTGCATTTTTATGAATGATTTTTCCTTTTTTAACTAGCTGCACCATAATTTTCCAGCTACTACCTCTCTTATTGTCATTTGCTTTGTTTCCAGCTTTTGCCACTACTACCAACACTGCAAAAAACCCTTTATATATGTTCTTACATGCTAGTAGCTTTATTTGTATGGAAAAAATTCTCAGGGGTAGAATTGTTGGGTCAACAGATCTGTGAAGCATTCAAAAAAAAAATTTTAATAGACATTTTCAGGTTGCTTTCTTTAAAGGCTACCACACTTCTCATTTTCCAATAGCAATGTTTGAAATTACATTTTTCTCTGTATTCCCATGAACAATAAATATTAATGTTTTAAAATTTTATTAGTCTGATTTATATAAAGTGATGTATCATCATTAATCATAATTGGAATTGCCCAAACATACTGGTGAATTTGAGCATTTAAAAAGGTCTATTTGTTATTTGAAATTTATTTTGTATGAGTTGTCTTTTCATAGCTTTGCCCGATTATTCATTAGATGTCTTTATCTTAACAATTAATGAAATATATATGTAAAATGTATATACATATTTATCCTTTTTATGCAATATATAAGTTAAAAGCACACTATATGTGTATGTGTATATATATATATGATATTGATGCTTTAAATTTATATACTTTTAAGAGTTCTAACTTTTATCTTTGATTCAATCTCTATTTCATATATGTTATGTGTAGTATTTCTATGAAAAAACCTTACTTTTGTTATATATCATTTCTAAATGTGTAGTCCTGCCAAATTTTCTTTAAAAGAACAGAAAATATACCCACTAACTCATTTTACCATATTTTCTTTTTGATGCATGACTTATGACTTATTTCTTGCCCTGTTCATTTTTTTGTTGTTGTTATACTCTCCTCATGAAAGCAAATTATAAAATGTAAATCTGATTGTGTCTTTCCCTAGCTTAATCTCCCAAAGCCCAATAGCCTCTAAAATAAAATATAAACATGAAATATAGCAGATAAGATCATTCATTATAGGGCTCTATGCAGCCTTTTCATCTTAGGTTCTCATCATTTTCCCTCTCCCCACATAACCGTTCTATAGTCCCACCTATAGACTGTGAGAAATTTCATTAAACAATCATGTCTTTGTCAGCAGTATCTCTGTTGTATCTTTAGTGCTCAGGACACTGCTTGTCACCGTATTTTCAATATATGTTTTTGTGTAAAAAACTTCTGTTTCCCAAAGGCATGCTTTTCTTTTATATCTCCGTATTTTGAACATGTGATGTCCTTTCCCTAAAATGCCCTATCTTTCAGTCATCTCATATTTAAATTACATCTTCTTCACAATCTCTCAAAATTTCCTACACAAACTTTCTATATTCCTATAGTATACTATCTTTACCATGGCATGCATTATATGACTATAAATATATCTTATCTCTTTCCTAAAATGACCTCCCATAATAGTTTTTTATTTTTTAAAAAAATTTAATTAAGTTTATTGAGGTAACATTGGTTAACACAATTATATTATTTTCAGGTGTACATTATCATTTGACATTTGTATATTCTATTGTGTTTACCACCCAGAGTCCAGCTACCATATATTTGATCTCCTTTACCCTCTTCGCCCTCCCCCTAAACCCTATATTTGACCCCCTTACCCTGTCTACCTGCCCCCCTCCCCAACTCCACTAGTAACCACTAGTCTATAATCCTCTGGTAAGCACTAGCCTATAATCCTTGTCCATGAATCTCTGTTTGTTTGTCCTGCTCCTTTGTTGCTTTTAGGTTTATATCCCACATCTAAGTGATATCGTGTGGTTTTCAACTTTTTCTGTTTGGCTTATTTCGCTTAGCGTGATTATCTCAAGGTCCATCCACGTTGTCGCAAATGGCAGGATTTCATCTCTTCTTATGGATGAGTAGTAGTATGTTGTATATATGTACCATAGCTTCTTTAGCCAATCATTTATTGTAGGGCACTTTGGTTGCTTCCATGTCCTGGCCACTGTGAATAATGCTGCTATGAACACTGGTGTGCAAATATCTTTTTGGATATGGGTTTTCAAGTCTTTAGGGTAAATAGAGGGATTGCTAGATCATATGGTAGATCAATTCTTAGTTTTTTGAGGAGCTTCCATACTGTTTTCCATCCCCCATAATATTTTAAAAATATTTATATTTATTTACACAGTTTCTCCTTAGCTTCATGATGTACCATTGTTTCGACTTTGAATATATATGTAACTAAGATGCAGGAGTCATAGTAATAAAAATGTATTATATATTCTGAATATGCATATACATACCTAACATATATGCTTGCATATTGAAATATATGTGTATATACACTTTTTCTAAGACCAGAAGATTTCTCAATTTTCCAAAGGAATGTACTTGTTTAGAGTGATGGTGAATAAATTCTCTTTACTCACCTCACTGGGTTATAATTCTCATTTTCCTTTTCAGTGTACTTCAGAATGATTCCCTTTTTCATCTAGAAATAGGAAGAGATTTAGACACAGAAATTAGCCCAGCAGCTTGAAAACCATTTGACTCACTGGGATTTTCTGAAATGAAGAAAATAATTACTGGGAAATAAATCAGACCTCCCACAAGTACCCTAGCAGCTCTTTGAACATTTAGAAACACTTCCACAATTAGGAAGGCAAAAAATATGATTTAAGGGGTACAAAAAAGTATTTTCCATGCCTCAAATATGTTTGCCTGACATAGTTGCAGCAAACACCAAATTCCTTGGACTGAAGAAGTGAGGCAGGCCCCTGTCAGAAGGTGAGGACTATTGAAAAGGCATTGAGCCTTCATGGAGTAAGTAGGGATTGGATATTTTTTCCAACCCAGCAGAGTTATGCTTCCCAGAGGCAGAATTAGTGCCCTGGTGCTAAGTAAAAGTCTGAGGACAAAGACAGAAGCATTATGGGATGAGAAATAAAGCCAATCTCATGAATAGTGATGGCTTCTAATGGGATAAAGATAAAGTTCAAATTTTTAGGTTTTTAGAGAAAACATAATAAATATGAAGTTAGAGAAGGGAAAGTAACAGGACAGAATGGAAGGAACTGTAAGAGAGGTATAATATGTATCAGTTGTTAACAGTAATATTGGATATATTAAGTTTATGTTATGTTTCGGTAAAACGAAGAAACAAAACCCTTAAGTAAAATGATTTTTCAATCCCATAAATATCTTCTAATATCCTTAATATCTTCATGATATTCTAAATATCTTCAAATTCTAAAAAATGTTTAAAACATACACATTATTTCAATTCTCTCCTTCTTCTTTCATTACATATTTTTTTTTTCTGAAAAAAAGGCATATGAAAATTTAAACAACTTTTTGGAAGATTAATTTCTGTTTTAATAAAATGAAGTCCAAGTCATAATATTCTACTACAGAGTTCTTTGTACTGTCAGAAATAATCACAGATCTTTTAGCTAGAGGTCTCTTCATGATGGCAATTTTTATGTTCTCTAAGAATAATTTTCAGTTTATTCCTGCCTCTCTACCTTATATACATCATAAGCTTCCTATTAGTACCTGTTTGGGATTTCCTTCCACTGCTATGCAAAGTAGAATGCTTCAGCCTCAATTGCATCTACTGGTCTGAACCCCAGGGCTGTAGACCCTCAAAGAACCCACAGACCTGAGGAGTTCAGCAGGTCCAGATCATCTGCTTTCATGCAAGAATTCAACTCCTGGTATTGAACTTGGTGGACAGAATTTTCTCCTCTCAAAGAGACTGACAGCAGAGGTCCTAGGTTAGAAATCAGCAGACCATAATTAATCTTTCACTCCCTATGTGTGCTTTTCCCCAGCAGTGCAAACATACTTAATCTTCATCCAAACCCTTGTCAATTTTTCATCCCATTCTACTACCAAGTTTTTCCCTTATAAGGACACAAACTCAGATGCAGTGGGATGATGCTAAACCTCCTCTACCGCCATCATAGAACAACGCAGTTTCTTCCCCCAAGGCAGCCAGCAGTCTTTTCTAATTCATTGGAGCTTTCTCTAAAATCACTCTCACATCTCTCTCCTCTCCATTTTCACTATAAAGTCCTCTTCATCTTTCATCTCAATTAATTCAAAATGTTATCCTTGTCAATAATGTGGTCTTCCTTCAATTGCTCATATGTCCTGTTGCCAAACAGAACTTTCTGAAAGGCTGCTTGACTATTTCACTCCCCTACATAACACTCTTTATTGACTATTCATCTTCTTATCATGGAATATGAAACTTCATAATTTGTTTTTTCCCCTCTTCTCCAGCCTTGTCAGTAGCTTCTCTTCTTGAGCTCAACTTTTACTCCCCCACCAAACAAAACAACAAATATGGCATCCATTAAGCTTCTCTACACTTGTGCATATTTTTCTCTTTCCTTATAATGCACCTTCCCTAGTTCTTTGAACTCTTCTCTTTAAAATTTGTCTCAAATACTTCCTAGAAGCATCTGATATTCCCCCTTCCCTTACAGTTAGTTATTCTCCTCTCTGTGCCACTTTTTTCTTTATTTCTATTAATGTATAATACTACACTGCAGT
>NW_024345600.1:4473155-4530278 GCF_902729225.1 Pteropus medius
CAAATAAATGTTTGGGCAATAAAGTATTCACCCTAAACTATATAAGCATATTCATTATAAACTATCAATTCTATAATGTCCCAATTAAACATGTAAATGGAATACAAGAATCATCAATACAACCAAGCCCCTTTTCTTTTCTGAAATCTTGTTTCTTCTTTTTGAGAAACTGCTAAAGCCTGTTACAGCCTCCATATTTCTGGACATTTGATGCTTGAATCTAATTTTTTTTTTTTTACCCAAGAGACTTCTTATCTCATAAAACGTTAGAGAGAACATAATTTGGCTCAGACCTGTAAGTCGCTGTAGTTGTCTTTGCTTCAGAAGCCACAAGACGAGTGCAATGAGAACAGCCAACAGAATGACCCCAAGGACTCCAAATGTGACCTGGAGTGGGAATCTATGATCTAAGCACAGTAAACATCACAAGAGATGATAATGTCTTAGTTAAAATACTTGGCTCCCCTAGTTACCATATCTCTCTTAGGTCAGATACAGGATTGCTGAAGTGAATTTCATATCCTCAGGACTTCTTTTGACTTAAAGTCTCTTAACAAGAAGGATTCTAAATAATACAGACAATTGGTCCCATGCTCATAAATCCCAAGATATACCTGTGGCATCTGACAATCCGTTGCTTGTACTTTCTGTAAAAGAAAAGAAGAGACTTGATTCTAGGAATAACATATAGAATAAATATTTCTATATTTATTTGTATACTTGAAACTTATATAATGTTACTAACCAATGTTACCCCAATATATTTAGTTTAAAAAAAAAGAAGATTTAGGACCTGGTGATTGACTGAGGGAGGTGATAGATGAGAGGAAGAGGAAGAAGTTTGTATTGGAAAATGGGATTTTATTGAAAAAATTAATTTTTTTTTCTATTTTCTATGTGAGCCTCTCAACCAAGTGAATTACTCCTTTCTACCTAAAACTATGGTCTTTTTGTCTTTCTTCCTTTTGCAGGGATACAGATAGTAATAAACTCCTTGGTGAAGGCCAATGTATAACAACAAATATTTTCATCATTCCTTTAGACTGACACATCGTCTTTCCCCACTAGATCTTTTTTTTGACACATCCAGTCTTTACACAATGCACTTCACTGCCCAGCCCTTCTTTGCTGCCAGATGTTCCAACTTTAATCCAGTATCCTCACCTGAGCATATCACAGCAGCATCTTCCTTATGGCCACAGTCACTGTGCCCCCAGGATTTGGCAGGACAATCAAACAAGGAAGACTCATTCCCTTTGCACTTCACTTCATTTAGCCATATGGGCCCAGTTCCCTGACCAAACTTCGCCTCTTTTAGTGATTTCAAAGCTGAGCCACAGCCCAGCTGTCGACATACAACCTGAGCATCGTTAATGTCCCAGGAGTCATCACACACTGTCCCCCAGGAACCTCCGTGCCAGACTTCCACACGTCCAGAACAAGTAGTGTTTCCTTCTTGAAGTCTTATCTTGTCTGAAAAATTAGAGACAACTAGATCATTTCTGAGAAGATAAAAACTCCTTAGAGGTCACAGGGGGAAAAGAGAGATTTGAAACTCTATTTCAAAATTATGCTTATTTAATGCATATTAAAAATATATTTTAGCAAAATTTATCTTTTATGAAAGCACATGTCCTTTCATCAAAATATTTCATCCTGGACATGAGAACATTAATGTGACTCAGGAATTGTCAAGTGAATAACGTTAACATTGTATAATGTTAAGTTATCTGAAATAGAAGAGAGCTTGGGAGATTGCCAGGTACAAAGAAATCTTCCAGTTGAGGAAGATGGAGAATAGGGAAATACTTCAAGAAAGAAAAGCAGTCTTTCTGACTGCTTTTCTCTTTACATAAGTATAGTAAGATAATATTTGAAAAAAAGTGGGAAAGGTAAGGTAAACCATTCAATAGTCAAATACTGAATCACATATTCTCTGCTCCTCATTTGTTCACAAGGGAAGCAGTTGAATAAATCTCTCAGGAAGACCATGGGGAATATGACATTCTTTTGAAAAATTATCTTTGATACTAAAAATCTATAGGTCAAATTAAATAAAACCAATTACACTGTCCAGGTAGAATAAGTATTAATTAGAGTTTACTCATTTCCGGTCAACGAGATCAGAAGATGACGGTGAGTCACACAATGGAATTTTCATTTTGGTTAACAGATACTCACTGGCACATGTGATCCAGGTCTCCTCTGAAGGGCTAGCCGGTCTCTGCTTCCATGGAGATGATGGGCACTGCCATAATGTGTCAGGTCCTTTTGGACACTTAACATTGTCCACCCACATATGCCTGGACATTGTCTGGGCCTCAGAGGCAAGGCTAATATTCCCTTTGTCCGCACAGCCCAACTGCCTGCATACTACCCCCACAGTGGTTGGAGACATGTTACTCTTGCCAATGCTGCCCCAAGTTCCATTGTAAAAAACTTCCAGACGTCCTGCACAGGTCTCTCTGTTGGTTTCACTCATCAGTCTCAGAGACATGAACTCTGGGATAAAATACGGAGTTAGTAGTTTCATATCTTTGAAAATTCAGAAGCCTCCATTCCTTTACTTTGATGTGAGAATGGCTTTAAAAATAGGTACACTACGTCAATTACTAGTAATTCTTTAGTAACTTTTGGGTAATTTAGTGCATTTTAGTACAATCTAGTATTCTCTAAATACCTTTTGCTTTTTCTAGTCTTGAGTTTTGTACTCAGAGACCTCTTTAGAATGCTACCAATGATTCTAAATTTATTTCTAGATCTCAATAAAAGACTCAAAGCCTTTTATTAATTTACATATTTTGGATTTTTTCCTCTAAGTTACTGTATTTTATCCTTAAGAATCTTACTCCATTCATTTTTTTTTTTGCAACTGTCCTTGGCAGTTAAAATTTATTGAGATTCTCAGACAATAAAACTAAGATTTTGTGTATGTTACCTTAAAATGAACTATTTCTCTTTTTGACACTTCACAGTTTTGTTGTGTACGTCCTCTACTAAACATATGTCATTAAATGTGAAAGATATCCAAATCACTTCTGGCACATAGAATTTTTTACTTCCTTCAGTTACTGAGTCACAGTACTGTTTTTCCCAATATATTACAACTGAGTACATTTTTCTATTTCACAATAGTTTCTAAAGCTTGCTATGTATACAAAACAAGATTGGTATCCTCTTACGGTAATTTTTGCTCCTATGACAAGTGAGTGTCATTAATGAGTCTGTCATAAAAAATTACGTGGGCATGTTAATTATCTTTTTCTCCCTGGAATGTAGCACTGATGTATTTCTTCTTGTCCCTTTTAATCTATTTCTTTATTAATAAAGTGATTATGAAGCGGTGCATTGAATCCTTACTGCAATATCCAACTCCATATATGTTTATAAAAGAACTCATTATTCATTTCATTGCAAGCTTATTTCTTAATTTTTTTCCTTCTGATTTTATACTACCTTGCATATGAGGTAGCACTAATTTATCAAATCTGTACTTCAAATCCTGACTCTTGCAATAGTTCTCTGTGCTTTTCAGGGAATTATCTCAGATTAGTATCCTGCATACCTTTGCCCCACCTCAGTCCTTTTTTATTGTGACCAGAGGTCATGTGCAGAACTTACCTGAGCAGATAACTCCTGCATCCTCCTTATGCCTGCAGTTGTGCCGCCCCCAGCCATGTGAAGGGCATTGCCAGACATGAGATTCTTTTCCATTACAGTTTATCTCATCTAGCCAGATGTGCCCCGTTCCTTCCCCAAAATGAGCAGAACCAGTGGCATTAACGGCCACTCCACAGTCCAACTGTCTGCACACCACATGGGCATCACTTAGGTCCCAGCTGTCATCACAGATGGTCCCCCAGGAGCCCTCATGATAAATTTCTATTCTCCCAGCACAGCGACCATTTCCATTTACCAGACGAAGTTGACCGCTCCCTGGAAAGAGAAAATAAAAGATTAATAAATGCATTCCTAAGGATTAAGCTCACTTTCATAGATTGGTCACGGATTCTCACCTATACAGGCAACAGCATTTTCTTCTGAAATGGTAAAGCTTGTTGGGTCTGAAGATGATGAATTGCACAAGGATAGTGTTTGACTCTGGTTTCCTGCAAACATCAAACTGCTCAGTCATACAAAATACAAAAGGTAGGGCGAGAAAGAGAGATCAGGTGAAGTATTAAATAAATGAACTGAGGACAAACATAGCTATAGACAGAAAGGATGGGTCAGGGATCAACCAGGCTGGAAATTAGTCATGTGCTTTAAGAAAGGCTGACATATGGTAAGCACTAGATAACTCTCAGGTCCATGAAAATTAAATTTACACTCTCTAAGAGAAAAAAATGGGGTTAATATTCCAGTACACTTCTCATGACCTCTCAAAATAAATCATTCCCTTTTATTTTTGTTTTTCATCCTTATAAGTATACTTGCTCTTAAGGCACACCACCATGCGAGAGGCTCTTCATTGACTGCCCTTGATCCTCTTACCTGAGCAGATTACAGAGGCCACTAGCTCTGCAGAACATGACGATGCACCCAGAGCAGTTACAGGACAATCTCCCACATTCTGCTCAGTCCCAGTGCAATGAAACATGTGCCTCCAGACCTGACCACTTCCTTTTCCAAAATGTGCTCCTTCTGGGGTAGAAAGGGCAACTCCACATTTAAGCTGCTGGCACAAAACATGGGCATCTTCCATGTCCCAGTGAGAGTTGCAAAGAGATCCCCAGGTCCCAAGAAGCTTGAGCTCCACTCTTCCTTCACATGAAGACTTGCCATTCACCAAGCGAATTTCTGTGTATCCTGGAAGGAAACAGATTTTAAAAAGATGTCTGTGATTACCTAACCCTATCCTCTTCACCGTAAGGGAACAAACTGAACATATTCTTTGGCTCTCACTTGAGCAGACTACTCCAACGTCTCTGCTGTGGCTGCATGTTCCATCTTGGCGGGGTGCTACTGAGCAGAGTGAAAGATGAGACTCGTGTCCTTCACACTGGAACTCTTCAGGCCAGATCTGTCCATTTCCTTCTCCAAAGTGAGCTCCCCCCAGGATAGAGATGACTGTGCCACATTGTAATTCCCTGCACAGCACGGTGGCAGCTTCCAGAGAGAAGTCAGAGTCACAGACAGAGCCCCACTTATCGCCATGTTTTATTTCAACACGACCAGAGCAGGGAATGTCCCCTCCAACCAGTCTGGGTTTCCTGTGGGCTAAAAAATAATATTTCAGTGAGAGATAACATGATTCCAAGATTTTCCTTTATGATAGAAGTCAGGAAAAAAGTGAAGAGTGAGAAAAGGAAGTCAGGGTGTTTAGTGATTTTCTACACTCATTTCTCTTGGCTTTTTTTTTTTTTTTTGCCTAGAATTGAGCATAACAAATTCTAGACCTCTGCATTCCTCATTAGTCTAATTCATCTGAGAGAATCCCAGAATTTTGCCTCCTGGAGTCAACCATTCCTGGAGGCAGGATAACTTTTTTCTTTCTGTATTTTCCTTACATCGTTCACAACATTGGAGACCACGGATGATGCGCATCCACTTGCTCTATCTGTAATCTGAGTCTGCTTGGGCTTTTTCAAATGGTTTAATATAAAGTTTCTCAATATAGTTCATATTTTCAAAATGAACATCAGACCTTTTTGTTTTCCTTTGATGTCTGTTGCACTTGATACATGAGACATTTCTTTCTCCTGTGTTCTTCTTCTTCCTGCTTGACAGTGCTTTAACAGAATCTCTTGTGAATTCCTTGACTGAACGTTCTATTCTCAACTTTCCCATTTTATAAATAGGCATCTTCTCTTAACTGCCAATAAATATGTTTTCATGTACACTTTTCTCTTTAAATTTATATTCATAAACATATCTACTTAGACATCTGGAACTTAAGGAGTTTGAAATTAAATGAATTACGTATTGACAAATCCACTGTATTCTTTACTCAATTAATGATATCCAAACCAAATTAGAATGACCTGAAATTAAACCACTTCTTTATCTACCATAAGTATAATAATAATAATAGTGAACATTAAGTGAGCGCCTATTATATGGCATTTTACTAAATATTTAACAAACATCATTTTATCCTTACAATTGTCTTAGAGGATTTATTAAAATTATTCCACTTTTACAGAAAAAGAAACGGAAACAAAGAAGGGTGTAGAAATTTGCTAAGTTCACACAGCAAGTTAGTGCAGGCTGGGATTTTAAACCAGGTAAAATACTCCAGAGCCTAGAATCTTGACTCTCTCAATACACTTTACATGTGGAAAGTCACCAATCTCTGTCAGTCCTCCAGCATATATATTTTGAGTATTTTTTTGCAATTGCTTTAATGTAATTTGTTATCATGTTATATAGACCTTTGCAATAGCTTCTTAAGTAGTCTCCTTGCTTCTAAGTCCTCTTTCTAATAAATCTGTGACATGATCACAAATACGGTATTAAATTTCAGATATCTTTGTCTTCAAGATAATTTGATGTTTCTTTACTATTTCTACTATAACTTATCCTTTTAACAAATACTATTAAGCACCTACAATGTTTTAGGCATTTGGGTAGGAAAGAAAGTCTGTCACAGAGTTTAGTCTGTTGGTGAAGATAGATACTACTACTAATAATAATCATAACAACTTATTGATCATATGTAATTCCTGTGAGGTAGCTGTTTTTGTTACTACCATTTTTCTTTTGAGGAGATTGTAGCATTGAGAGCTTTGATAGATTCCTTCGTATCACCCATCTATTAAAATTAAGAAGATATGGATAAATACTAATAACTTAGCATACTTTAACCTACTCTATGATGTTACCTTAAAAGCCTTAATGTTTATTACTCTATCAATCACACTCGATGCCCCAAGCTAAGGATGCCCGGGCATACTATGCTTTTTCATGCCTCTGTGCATCTGCAGAAACTTTTCTCTCTGCTTCTAATGTCCTTTCAGACCTTAAATTAAACGTAATATATGAATTGAACATTTTACCTGAGCAGGTAATTTTGGCTTCTTCATTGTGATCACAGGTAAGTCCACCCCATTGCCAATTCTTGCAGTCCCAAAGAGAAGTTTCATTTCCACTACAGCTGCTTAAAAACAGCCATGTGTTTGTTGGTTTAATTTTGGAAAAAATTTGGTAAGATGTTCTGAGTGCAGATCCACATCCAAGTTGCCTGCAAACCACATCAGCTTCTTTCAATCCCCAGCCTCTGTCACACACTTTCCCTACTAGTTTCTGAATTTCCACCTCCACTGTCCCAGCACAATGGCTGCCTCCACCTTTAAGTCTCAGTTCCAGATCTGATCCATCTGTAAAAGAAACATAAACTTAGGCCATAGATACATATGGAGGTTAGCTCCCAAAAGATATATATGTGTTTTTATCTTGATCCTTCCAAGATAATGAGACACTGGAAATTATGGCTCTTTTAACAGCCAGTATTGATCATAATTTTGGTTAAAAATGGGATTATAATTTCAAGGGTTAATCAATATTGTCAATGGGAGAAAAATATAAGCAAGTCAGTTATTAAAAAAAGAGCTATAACATTTTGTGTCTCAGAGCTCCAGGCAGTCTGAATAATTATTACAGAAAAGAGTCAGACAACCCTCTAAACTAGTCAAATAAAGAGTGTATTAAAGATTTCTCACAACTGTAAAAGAATTTCCAACAGGAAATTATATTTCTTGCATCTCATACTTACTCTTACTCTTACAGAACACAGCTCTTTTCTTCTCTATTTTTGTTTTAACTTACCAGAACACGTCACACCAGCATCTTCCTTATGATTGCAATAATGCTTTCCCCATTCCCGGTGTATGCACTTCCAGACAGCAGATTCATGTCCATGACAGGAAACATTGTCAAGCCAAATGTTTCCTGTTCCCTCACTGGCATTAACTCGACCAACAGCAGTGATGGCAGTTGGGCATCCCAGTTGCTTACATACTACAGCAGCATCATTACGATCCCAGCCATCATCACACACTGTCCCCCATTCTCCTTGGAATTTCACTTCTACTCTTCCTGAACATTCATTGACTCCATCTGCCAGTCTCAGGCTCAGATCTGCTCCATCTGTAAAAGGGACACAAAACGAGTCAGTAATAAAGAAACAACAAGAGACTTCCAGTCAAGATGACAGAGTAGGCAAACTCTGTGCTTGCTTCCTCCCATCAAAATTACAACTGAATTCGAGAATAACCACCATTGAGAAACATCTAAAGACTATCTGAACAGAATTCTTATGAGTAAGGATATAAAGAAGTCACGTTGAGAGTGGTAGGAGGGTTGAAGATGCAGAATGGGTAGGTCCCACATCAATGGTGTGGTGATTAAGAAATAAGAGAGATACATCAGCTTAGGAGGTCCCCCTTGAATAGTGAGGGGTCCAAGCCCTACTCTGGACTCCCCATCTTGAAACATAAGTGCAAGGAAGAGGACTTCCCATAACATCTGGCTGTGAAACACAGTGGGGATTGTGTCTGAGAAAGAAAATGGACTGCTAGAAACTGAGGCACAGTAGGTCTTAAAGTACCCATGCACAGACTCACAATCTCACTTGCTCTAAACTCCAGTGAAGGGGTAGCAGCTTGAAAAGCTTCAGGGACAAACAGGAGAAACTAAACTGACTAACTTAAGGGTGAGGGCTGGCTTTGGGCAACTCTCTCTGGGGATAGAAGTGTTGGCAGATGCCATTGTTCCTTTGTTTAGCCCCCTCCCACCCAGTGGGTAGGTGTACGTGGGTATTAAATCTGTGCTCTTCATTAACATGCCTAACATCATTTTCCCCATCCTGGTGATTCCCTGTGCCCCTTTCACCAAACTCACTCCCTGGAACTGAGCTCCTTCCAGTGGCTCCCCACAAAAGTGGCCTGCTTCAGCTTTCACTGTAGACTTTGGCAAAATCTATCAAAGGTCCAAAACCCCCAAATAAGCAGCAGCTGGCCTCAACATGCCTTGTAGAGCTTACAAAATGGCCCAAACGTCTAGCAGAAGCGACGGTCAATCTCAATATGCATTGTGGCCAGTCTTGGCCTACAATGTGGCTTTAACTAAGTAGCTACAAGCCCAGAACAAGTGGCAGCTGGCCTCTGTTCACAGTGTAGCCTCCCCCAAGTGCCCCCAAGCCCATCAAAAGTGGCAAACAACTACAGATCACTTTATAGTTTCTACCAAGAGGCCCCAAGAAAGACACAAACAGTGGATGAACTTGGCTTACACCAGAGGCCCCACAAAAAGACTCCAGAACCAATATGCCCACTGGATGGCTTTAGACTACACCAGAGCACAACACAACCAGCTCCACAAAAGACACATTTGAAGGGCCAAGTCGGTTGGCACCAGAGCCCTGTTGAAGTGACTCCTACTCTGTGAGGTAAGCTCCTGAACAACAGCTCATTTAATAGAGTCATCGCCAGTTCTCTAGCCAGTCAATTTGAGAGTCAACCCCACCCACAGACAAGCCATCAGCAGTTGATGCTCAATTATAATAGGAGAGCACAAACAACTCACATAGAGGACATCTCTGGAGCACCCAGCTCAGGTGACCTGGGAGACTGTACCACATAAAGGGAGATCGATAGTAATACAATAATAGTAAGAAATTTAACACCTAATTAACATCAATGGATAGATCCTCCAGACAGAAAATGAACAAGGAAACGTGGCCTAAATGACACATTAGACCAGATGGATTTAATTTATATTGTTTGGATATACATTCTTTTCAAAAGCATATGAAACATTTTCCAAGATAGACCACATGTTAGGCCACAAAACGGTCTCAATAAATTGAAGAAGATTGAAGTCATATCAAACATCTTTTCTGATCACAAGAGTATGAAACTAGAAATCGGCTGTAAGAAGAAAACTGAAAAACGCACAAAAACATGGAGGCTAAGTAAAAGGTATATAATTTGAAAAGATGCTTAACTATAATAATTAGAGAAATACAAATTAAAACCAAATTAAAATGAGATATCACCTCACACCTGTCAGAATGGCTATCATCAATAAATCAACAAACAATAAGTGTTGATGAGGATGAGGAGAAAAGGGAATCCTCACGCACTGCTGGTGGGATTGCAGATTGGTGCAGACACAGGAGGTTCCTCAAAAAAATTAAAGTAGAACTACCACATGACCCAGCAATTCCACTTCTGAGTATTTATCCCAAAAAGTCCAAAACACTAATTTGAAAAGATAAATGTACCTCTATGTTCACTATTTACAATAGCTAAGATATGGATGCAACCTAAGTGTCCATCAACAGATGAATAGGTAAAGAAGATGTGGTACATATATACAATGTTACTTGGCAAAACAACAATGACAACAACAACAACAACAATAACAAAACAGAATGAAATCTCACCATTTGTGAAAACATGGATAGACCTAGAGGTTATTATGCTAAATGAATAAGTCAGATATAGGAAGGCAAATACCATATGATTTCATTTATAAGTGGAATCTAAAAATCAAAATAAACCAAAGAACAAAACAAACAAATTCATAGATACAGAGAACAAACTAATGGTCACCACATGGAAGTGGGCATAGGAGCTGGCTTGGGAGCTGGGTGAAAATGGTGAAAGGAATTAAGAAGTACAAATTGGCAGTTTTAAAAACAGTCATGGAGATGTAAAGTATAGCATAGGGAATATAGTCAATAATATTGTAATAACTATGTATGGTGTCAGATGGGTACTAGACTTATTGGGGCGATCACTTCATAAGTTGTATAAATATCTAATCACTACATTGTACACCTGAAACTAACATAATATCGTATGTCAACTATAATTGAAAAATAAATTTACAAAAAGAAACAAGAATAAAGGAACTGCAAACAGCTGTATCTGAGAGGAATTAGGAAAAATGAGAGATACAGTAGAGGCAGAGCAAACAATGATATACTACTAAAGAAAATTATTAAAGATGGAAGAAGGAGTGGATCAGGCAAGAAGACAGGACTTTTCAGAATAGAGAGCATGCACTACAGGAAGAATCCCTAACAAGAAATCCAGGGGCTGAATTTTATCTAGTGATATGTTCATTTGACCACCACTGAGTTTTGTTGGAATTGTTTTTTTGTTAAATATATATATATATATTTGCAAGTTAAGTAGGGTCTGGCCTAGTTAGTACTTAGATGGGAGACCACCTAAGAAGACCAGGTGCGGTAGGCATAAAAAATAAAAAATAAGGGATTGTAAGCTGACAAGGTCCTTGCAATCTGTGAGGTCAACCAAGGGTTGCCTCATATATATATATTTGCCTATATTTAGCTGGTACCCACATACTCTAGTTTGCCTCAATACTCAACACTCACTTTTATCTCTGATTGTATTTCTTACTTATATTATCTTATTGGTATTATGTGCCTGGCCTCTGTGACTATTTCCTTAGTTTAAAAACAAAGCAAAGAGTAAAGGGACCTCACCCTTATTGCTCTCACCTTTTCCCAATCAATATTCCTCAAAGAACAGAACTTGATTCTGAGTAATATCCTGTAATAAGTAAATTGTTTTTTCCTCTCGCAGTTTTAATTTTTGTTGCCATAATAATGTTTATTATGACTCCTCGGCATGTATAAAACACATTGAGAAGAAATGTGCTGATTGAGGACCTAGAAACATTTTGATGGGGAAAGGAAAATGGAAGGTACATACTGTGTTTTTTTCTACCCCAAATCCTTTCATTTTCTTCAGCTAATAAAATTCTTATTTTCTATAGCAATCTCATTCTTTGTGGTTCAGACTACAGATGGTTATATTGTTCAGCAAGGAAAAAAGCAATTCAAGAAATAAAAAAAGAGCAAGAAATCTGATGACATTGCTTAAGTGCTTGAATTCATTCATGTACTTCCTGAATTTCACAGTTTTCTGAGTCAGTATTTTCTTAGTTTAAATTTAGTTTGAATTGAGTTTCCTTCATTTTCCCCCAAAAAGAAAGAAAAAAAAAGATACAGGGACATTTTTACTCTAATCATAAATGTGCCATAGGGTTCAAGACATACGAGGTCTTTTTCAAACTAGGAACTCAAGTGAAAAGAGAATGCCGTCCTTGAGCATACAAATCCATTACTCGTGTCCCCTGATCAAGTATAGAACATGAAACTCTTTTAAAAAATTTTTATTTTATTAGTTTCAAATATATGGTACATTGGTTATACATTTATATAGTTTATAAAACAATCCCCCTATTGCTCTTTCTCTCCTCTGGCTTTCCACTTTGCCGTTACATTAATGCTAACTGCATTCCCTATGCCGTGCTCCCCATCCCCATCACCATCACCATATATCAACTACTAATTTATACTTTCTTAATCCTTTTCCTCATTCTCCCAGCCCTGCCAGCCCTCTAGATAGACACAGTGCCTGCTCTTACCACAGCAGTAGCATAAATGAGGTTTTAATAGGAAAAGAACGATTTTGTATTAATCATTTGATTTGGTGAACTTGAACTAATAGTTTGGAAAGGGGTGAGTTAATGTGTGGCTAAAGGGACACTATTGTAGGAAAAGCATGATAAGGTGATTTGCTTTTAAAATTCATTCAGAAAGCAAAATTTACTAATTAAGCTATTTCTTATTTTCTTTTTCTTTTTCTTTTCTTTTCTTGGTTTTTTTTTTGGGGGGGGGATTGGACTATTCTCTGAACACCTCCTTCTATCCTCATTACTTGGATTTCAATTTCACTGTTCATTCCTCCTCCCTAATCTATTACTCCTAATTTCAGTTACTGTAAAAACTCCACAGGTATCAGAACTGGAACCTGAAATTAGGTAATGATAAAATGACAAAAGAAGCAGACTTCTTAATACATTTAAGAATTCAGCCTCTTAGGACTCTTATCCCCACTGCTTTCCGTCTCTTGGAGAATAGAACAAACCCAGACCAGTTCTTACCTAAGCAAATCACTCCGGCATCCTCGGCATGATCGCAATTATGCTTTCCCCATCCTTCGTGTTTGCAATTCCAGAGAGCTGACTCATTTCCATTGCATACAAGATCATCAAACCAGATTGGTCCAGAACCTTCTCCAAAATTTGCTGAACCAGAGAAACTGACAGCACTTCCACATTCAAGTTGTTTGCAAACCACAGAAGCGTGATCTATTTTGAAGTTATCATCACACACTGTTCCCCACTGTCCTTGGAATTTGATCTCTATTCTTCCTAGACATCGGTTTCCTCCATTCATCAGCCTCATCTCCAAATTGGATCCATCTAGAGCAGAGAAAAGACCAGAGTTCAAAGTGATATTCATTCAGAAGGAATTTTAGAAAATAAGATTCCTCGGGACACTTGGGATTTCACTATGTCCTTAAAATGGTGCCTCATTTTGCATACTGCCCATCTTCACATATTGAAGAATTTTAATCTTTTAAAAACAAGTTAATAAGACTTTTATCTAGTTACCAAAGAAAATGTTTTACAGATTAAATTTACTTTCCTTTTTTTTTTTCATTCTTTTACGAGGAGAGAACAAACACTCTCTTATATAGAAATAGATTAAATTAACTCAAATTAGTAATTTAAAAAACTAGAAAAAGTAAAACTGGTTCAAACAACAAAGTAGTAAAAATGATTAACTGGTCATTTATTAAACATTTAAAATCTTTATTTTAATCTTTATTACAAACAGTTCAGAGCATGTCTAATTGTCTAAAGTTGAATTTGAAATTAGAAAATGCAAAAAAGAAAAATAAAATGTATAGTCATGCATAATATTTTGCAAGAGCACCCTGTGGTATACCAAACTATTAGCAATTGAGGACAAAAATCAATCAAAATAATTTATTTCTTACCAATTTCCTGTTTAAATAAAAAAAAATTTTTTTTTTATCCCCGAAGCGTCTGGTACCATTTTTAGTAAAGAAAAGCTTTTTCATAAAGAAAATTTTCTTTGTATACTATACTTTAAATTTTCTATGAGGACAAAGATACCTGAGAAAAGGAGATTTGGGATGAAATTTTGAGACACATGAAAAATAAAAACTGTTTAGAAGCCTGTCTTTGAAAAAGTAATTCGATTTTAAAAGTTCTAAACTCCAGGCAAAGACCTTCACGTAACAAGATTTTTGATTATAAACAATTAATAATAAAAATAGCTCACAATTAAAATATGCTGTTCCAAGTGTATCAGATATGTTCTCTCTTTAGTCTTCACAGCTTTAAGAAATCTGTGTTATTGCCACTATTCCTACTTTCCAGGTAAACAAACTGAGGTTAAATAATTGGCAAGGATCAAACACCTAGAAAATAATAGAGCCAGTACATAGAAAAAAAAAAAGTAGTAGAGCACCAGTGTTTATTCTCTTTGCTGTTGTGGTATATTACCCCTGTGCATGTGATAATAAAAAAATTCCCCTAGAGGCAGAAGATCTGAGGATTGAGCGTTAATCTGTGTGGAGAGTCTCCAAAATGCAGACTCTGAAACCTCATGAAACTAGTAATTTGAGTGGCTATGCATTCCTATTATTACATACCAGTTGGACTTTTAGATGTATAAACGTGAAAAAACAAGTTTGATTAACTCCATCCTTAAGCATAAAAAAAATAGAAAACAAGAATTAAAAGTACTACACTGTGTCTTAGCTTAAAAAGTCAACTCTATAGACGTAATTACGGTTAAGAGCTTGGCAAGATTTGTTATAATTTTTTTTTAATTAAGTCTATTGGGGTAACATTGGTTAATACAGTTATATTCCTTGAATGATGATTAACAAAAGACAAAAAGAAGAGGAAGAAAGAGGAGGAGGAGGAGGGAAGAGGAGAAGAAAAAAGAGGGAGGAGGAGAGGAGGAGGAAGAGAAAGGGAGGAGGAGGGGAGGAATCAGAGAGGAGGGAGGAAGGAGAAAGAGAAGGAAAGAGAAAGAGAAGGAAGAATAAAGAGAATTGAGTTGTCAAGGTAACGAGATGCAGTGAGCCATAGGGAAAATTTTTAACACCTATTACATACCAGACAATGTACTAGTAGCTTTATATGTATTCTATCACTGAGTCATGAGAAACTGAAGTTTAGAAAGCTTTAAAAATTTGCTCAAAATAATAACATTAATGAGTGGATGAACTGAAATTTAGTCCAGCAGTTTTCTAGATACTAGCCTGTATTACCACAATACCTGAGTAGAGATTAGTCCTTTCTAAAATCAGTCTTATAGAAGCGATGGTCTCTAAGGGAGAGACTGGAAGGTGAGAGGGTTGCTTAAAGATCAATGAAGTGAGCGAGGAAAAATGGGGAGCCAAGGAATCTGAACTGGGTCAGAAAAATAACCTTAAGATTTGTCAGAAAAAAGGTCTGACACATAACTTTCTGAGTTATTGTAAGGTCGACTGAGATAAAACTTATAAAATGTTTTTTAAATTAAAACCACAATGGAAATGATATGAATAGCATTGTATACTAGAAATAGCAATTATGCTTTGTGAAACATCTTTCCTCTAACAAAGAATATTTATTTCTTGATTTAATAGGTTAATTATCAATAGGTTAATGGACAAAATGATTGTTAATGATTTATGGGTCAATGCATGAAAGCAGCATGTCACTTAGATACCATGATTTTTTATGTAAGAGTAGTAGGCTATAGTCAGGTTACTGAATATAAAATTGAAACTAGTCACTTTCTTATTGATTAAAATGTTCAGAATCTCTTTTCATATATTTTTAAAATATGAGCTTTGTCATGCATTTTCTGGTCTTTTAGCAATGGATTGGTTAATTTTACATGTAGACTAGATTACTTACAGAAAACTGGCTCTTTTCTGTTTTTAGCCCATCTACATATTTTTTCCCACAAAACATTTCACGTAGAGGCTTTGACTTATGCAAGTCTTACTTGAGCAGGTTACTCCAGCATCTTGTTGGTGAGTGCAGTTATGTTTTCCCCATCCATCATGTTTGCAGTCCCAGAGAGCTGATTCATTCCCTCGACAAGAAATGTGATCCATCCAAATTCGTCCAGAGCCTGCACTGAAATTATTCCATCCAGTGGCTTCGATAACAGTTGGACATCCTAGCTGCCTACAAATCACAGAGACCTCTTCCATGTTCCAGCCATTATTACACACAGTTCCCCACTCTCCCTGGACTTTCACCTGCACTCTCCCAGTACACTCGTTTTCACCAGCCACCAGTCTCAGCTCCTTGTCTGTTCCTCCTGAAACAATGGGTAAAAGTAGCAATTGGTCACGATCCAAAGAGCAAAGAGAGAATTATCATTCTTTAGACTACCTATTTATTTTCCAAAGCCGGGTTTGAGAAACATTCCTGGACCCATCCATAGTATAATAGGAGAATTAACACTCTGTCATAGGAATTCAAATACAAACATTAATATCACAGGTTTCAAATTAAACAATGACATAAACCAGTAAAGCTAGTAAACACAATATTATTTGATGTCATTTTATGGCTGATATTCTTTATAATGTCAATTTATAGAAACTTCATGTAGAGTTTACTATTTAAATAAGACAGTAAAAAATTTTAAAAGGATGAGATACAAAAGTTTCTTCAAAATACCAAGATAAACAGAAAGAAGGCTGATGGTGAGGATGAAAAGAACAGTTATAAGGAATTTTATCACATATATATATCACACATATGTGTAAAATAACATACATTTTAAAAATACTAGGTGAAATCTGACAGAAATGTGTCTACTTAAATGGAAGTCGAGATGGAGATATGTTTTAATGATCTCCTACCATGAAATAAATTCCCTCTCCCCCATACCTCTCTCAAATATCTCAGCTACCATCTAATGATTATTTTAGCTAACAGAGGAACCAGTGGTTGCACTGATACACATATCTGAACTTTCTCAATACATTTCAAGGTAAATTTTTGTATTTGAATTTATTTGTTTCCAAAATTCTCTTTTATCTCAATAATTCTAAGGTTTCTCTTCCTCTGTATTGTTCCTCATTTTTTAGTTAGACGTTAATTCAAATCTTTAAGTAAAATGCATTTTTTTTCCTCCTGTGGGAGTTTATTTTATTCGGGGGAAACTGTACTATTATTTTATTCAGTTTTTATGTGTCATATGATTAGGTTCTTATTTTGTGCATTTAATATCTGATCTTTTGAAACCATGAAGCATGTTTTTAGATACTATTTGGCCTTCAGGAGAATTATTTGCTTTTCAATGATTCTCATCAGAGTGGGCTAAGGCTGCAAGTAGATTTGACAAAATACTCACCAAGAGAACTGGTAATCAAACAGGCACTGAAAACTGAGACCACAGCAATAATGAAAGGACTCATGTGGACAAAATATTTTCTAAAGTCTGTGAAAAAATAAGAGAGAAGGCAAAAGTATATTCTTCCCAAAAAAGAGACTTTGGAGAAGGCAAATGATTTCAGAGGTTCAAGATTAACAAAGGTCAAACCAAGGCAGAAAATCTTTCCTTTTAACTGGCAAGGCAGACAGAAAAAAACTCATACCCAAGGTCATATAGCCTCAGTGAAATAGCTTTGAAAATGTTCATGTTTATAGGCAGCCTTGGGGGGAGTAATTAGAAGAGAATTGGAGATAGAAAAAGAATTGCAAGAGCAGGCTTAAAACCTTGAAAATTGAAAAGGCATTAATGAAACTTAGAAGTGGGTAGTTTTCTCTGACGACACAGAGCAATATTCAACTATTGATATTCCTGACACCAAGCTACCTGATCCACATTGTTAGATGGTAAATTCCATGAGGGAATGAATTATATCTATCATGTTCACCATAGTTTAACTGGTATCTGAAATAGTGCTTGTTAAATAGCAGCCAAACAATACATTGATGGAATAAAGTAACAATGTTTATGTTGGAAAAACCCAAATATTGGACCTCATCTGCAGATACAGCATAAAATGCACTTTACAGCTGTTATCACTCTCAGCTATTATTTCTCCTTCCTACAGTAACCTGACACTAATTTAAAAATAAAAATGCTGTGGTAGCCATGCAATAGCACTCATTTTTGGATAAGTCACTGAACTTTGCACATATGGTTTGTGCTTTCATGTGATATGTTATACTTCAATAAAAAAAGCTTGAAAAAAAATGTAAAAATTCTAAATGAGTTTAACACATCTATCTAAATCACAAAGTAGATTTCAACACTCAGGAGTGTTATTCTAAATTTTCTCTAAGTAATTAACTTTCAATTAATAATCATTCCTATATGTTCTAACTTTTCTAACAGCTATGGTTTTTATACTCAATACATTTCAGTTGATTTCAGTTCTTTACTTAATTTCACCTTAGTAGTTTTACAAAGTGGATGCTAAATGTAATCCATATCACACATATCTATGGCAGATACGAGGTCCTGCCATATAAACTTAATGCCCTTTTCCCATTCCTTACTCTCCTGATAACAATCACTATTGAATCAGATCCACTGACTATCAGAATAATGCTATACTCCATTAAAAGATAAATGTAGAATAAATGACAAGCTTTACCAGCAGATCCAGAGTTTTCATGTGGCGCCATTGTGAGTTTGTCCATTCCAAAGTCTTATGATTTCTAAATCTTCTGGTATCATTCTCTAGAAATGTTCTACTAAAGAAGAGGACCACTAAGAACTCTAAAAATCATCTCACTTCCACAAAAATCCCAGAAAGGCTGTATAATGGAGGTGGAGTCAACCCAAAAAGGGAAGTCATTAAAAGAGTGAGGTTCCCTTTCACACTTATGTTTTCTTCAATACAAGACATAAACCAAGCAAAGGAATTGAGAAAAATTCACTACAGATATACAAAATTAAGGGGAAATATTAACTCATATACTGTTGTTGGATTGAATATTTCAAATTTCTGCACTTTGTTTTGGACTACGACCCAAGCAAATTCTGTGTGACAAATGTAAAAATAGTGTTGTTATTGTTGGAAAAAAAGAAATTAGAAAAGGTTGCAGTGCAAGTGACTCTTCTAAATATAGGATTAAAAAAAATGGAGAAATTAAAGTATAACTACTGTGAGCAAAATATTGAAACCTGACCATAAAGTGGATGGGAAAAAACAAAATGAAAGCCAGAAAAGAAATACTGTGTTTAAGGTTTCAAATATTGCTCACAGCAGAGGCAGAATAGTCAAAGTTTCTTCTCAGGCAAATACATTGAAAGCTCAGTTACATACTTTAAAAAGTTCTCCAGAGTAAGAGGATCATGCAAAAGCTCAGGAAGTATTGAAAATTACCAAAGAAAAGGCACAAAAGAAGCAACATAAAACCTCTACATCCAAAAATGCACATTCAAAAGTCCATTTTACATGTCGATATCACAATTCTAGCTCAGGTTCCCTTCCATCCTGGGTTTATTTAAAACCGTAAAGGTATAGGAATGAAGAAAATGACCCTACTCTAAAGACAGGACTTGAGATAATGTGGAGTGGCAAGATGGCACTCAAGCTCCAGTCTTGTCGAAACTTTACCTGCTTAGCAGATGAGGCCACTTCAGAGAATTTAGAGTCCCTCAAAAGGCCCTGACGAGGCCAGCAGTGAGGTTCAGGACACAAATGAAGTGCTTGTGCCTGGTGAGCAGAATGAATCACAGAGACTGGGCAAAAAGGGCAGCAAAAGCAACATCTATGTTTATGTGTCCCTAAGTCAAAAGAAATCTGACTTTTCCAGTGTTTTGGTATGTAGCATTGATAGCACAGATGATTTGAAATCCTCCAACTGAGTGTAGTTTTTCTGAAAGCTTTGATATTCCTCTATGCTGTATGCATTAACCTTCCACCTCCTTCACGTCTTCCTCCTTGAAGAAAGAGAAAAAATTCACTAATTCCTTGAAAATGAGTCTTTTCCAAAAACATCTCTAAATAGTCACACCAGATGGCAGGACCATATTTGTAGTGGACATTGTTTAGCACAAGATATATGGCTTTCCTGATGGCCAGCCTGTATTCTTACTACAACTGTGAGCTGGAAAGATGACAGCCTTTTAGTTCTAGGGGATGCCCATATTTCATGGTTTGGGTCTCCAACATCTTTCCTTGCTCTTTTGCAACTGTCTCCCTTTTTAGAAAACTTTCAGTCATGCTTTAATAAAAAGGGAAAAGGCCTGTATCACAAGGTTATTGCAGAGGCAGCTAGGGCTGCCAAGCAGCCGACCCTCGAGGTACAGGCTCTGTTGACACAATATGAAACATGTACATGGATAGTCAGGTAGGCAAGAAACATTGGAAGGCACCACGGATTTTCTAGCCTAGTTAGCAGTAACTTCAATAAATAGCTTGGCCAAATTGGAGAGAAAAAGTACACTCAGTTGGCTGCTTTTTTATACTTACCTTACTGCCATTTTTAGATTGAAAACTAAACTGAACAAGCAATCAAGTTTTGTCTTAAGGAAGTGAAATTTTAGCAGTATTTTTCAGTTTTGAAGTCTAAAACCATCCCAAGGCATAGGAGCTATAGCTTCAACTGAAAATGAATTTTTGCAAGGACTGTTAATTGCCATTTGTACTTAGTATTGTGTGTACATATATATACACACACATGTACATATACGTGTGTATACACATACACATGTATATGTATACATATATTCATATATGTATATGTGTGTGTGTATATGTGTGTGTGTGTGTGTGTGTGTGTAATATGGCCTGTCACTATGTGACACGGGTTGCATATTTGGGATTGCAGTAAGAGCTGGTGAGCTAGGGGAAATAGTGTGGATATAATTTAATGACTACTTGTTTTTTAACTAATGAACAATTAGCCTTCTTATGTGCATAATGGCACACAATGTTGATACTTAGGTTTTCGACAAACTGAGATGCTTCCTATACAGTTGCAGAGTAAAGAAATAGCCCAGTATTTGGAATTAAGGCTGGGTAGGTTTGAATGTCACTCTCTCCTTCATCCAGTGAGGATTTAACAAAAACTTTAAAACTTCTGGTTTGGGAGTTTAGATAGATTAGTCTTTGGATATGTAAATAGTTGATTGCTAAATTTTGTCAGATATCTCTCAATTGGCTGTTCCTAAAATCTTAGAATTCGTCTTGGTAAATTTTATTTTGTGAATTAATTGTCATATGTATAATTTTTGCATTTCGGGTTTACCTAATTTGATACTTTAAAAAAATAATTCTGTTTAAGGTATTTGATTGTAGGTCAGAAAATGAGAAAATGTAATTGTGTAATGCTCTAAAATATAAAAAACAAACAAACAAGCTGTAAATAAAGTAGACTAAAAAGAACACTAAAGTAAAATAGGCAAAATATAATTAAATAATGTTTTATCAAACCAATTTTAATATTATTTCCATAATTAAATGTATCTGATAAATAATTTTGCATATATTGTCTAGAAAGCACTTGCATTTTTTTCTAATGGAATGGAGAGCAGCAATAAAATTAGTCATGAGTATTACGGATTCTACAAATGGTAAAATAATAATTTATAAGACATTATTTCAGCTATAAATAACTCAAATTTGAGTAAGGGTGTCAGATATAATAACAATAATGGAAATAGGTTCAAAGCGCAAACTGAAAAAGAAAGAAAGACATGGTCATATCGACTGGGAGACAGGAATGAACAGCCAGAAAACTCTTTTCTGTAAAAAGATGCTTAAATTATGTCCTAAAATATGAGAAGGACTTTGTCAAAAGGAAAGAAGATAAAGGGATCATAGAACTTAAAAAACAGCACATACAAAAGAATAAAAGCATGTAAAAACATAAAAAATATATAGCTCATGATGGTATAAATATTGTCTGGTGTTAGTGGTACACCAGAACTGGGGAAATCCAATCTTCCAAGGAGAATCCAGTCAACATGTGCACACTGACTTCTTTCCATTTCGTGGGCAAGCCAAACCTCTTACATGCATTATTTCTTCTGCATTCCCCCTTCTTTTTTTTACTGAGCTAACATTATATATAATGTTTCATTTAAACACCACTTCATTAGGAAAAATTACTCTAACCTTTGATTATTTGAGAAAATAGGCACTATGGTAATCTATACTTTGAAGATTGTAATTCATACTCTTTGTGATTATTTATTGTTCATCTTACTTGCTAGTCTTAATATATCACGGATAGAAACTGTGTCTTCTTTTTCAACAAGACATCCACCAGCCCCTGACAAATGGTAGGTACTCAATTTTTTGTTATTGTAGTATTGTAGTAAATGTTGTTGGTAATACTATTATTGTTGCAGAAGTAAACAAAGGCTACATGAAGAAGGACATTATAATCCATGGTAAAAAATTTGAACTTTATATTGAAGATATATAATGACATCAAGTGGTTTTAAAAATAAGAGTATCAAGATGTTTTGTGTATTATCTATATTACCTTGGTGGTAATATTGAGGATGATTGCAGACAGGGGTGGAAATAGAAATAATGGTAAGAGTAAGTGCAGCAAAAGTAGAATGTTATTTCAAAAATCTACTAAAAGTATGAGCCTAATTAAAAAAATGGTACTAGTGCAAAGGTAAAAATCTATTTTTCTCATCTTTATTGAAATACAATTCAATGAGTTTTTTTTTCAATTATAGTGGCATATAATAATAATATACCAGTTTCAGTTGTATAGCATAGTGATCAGAGATCCACATAACTCACAAAGTAATCACCCCATTAAATCTACTACCCTTCTTCCCTCTTACATATTTATTACATTATTAACCATCTTCCCCATGCTACACTCTACATCTCCATGTCTATTCTGCAACTATCCATTTGTATCTCTTAATCCCTTTGTCTTTTTCTTGTCCCCCCAATCTCCCTCCCATCTAGTATCTCTCTACATATTCTCTGTATCTATGAGTTTATTCCCATTTTGTTGTTACTGTTGTTGTTGATTTCGTTCCTTAGATTCCACATGTACATGAAATTATGTGATATTTGTCTTTATCTGAATGAATTCATTCAGCATAATATCCTCTAGGTCCATCAAGGCAATATCTTTTTCCATCCCTTTCCTTTTGAGGGTATCTGAAATGGGGAGCATGGACTGAGGAAAAGAAAGAAGACAGACAGAATTGCAGGAGGGAGCACAGATTCAAGCTGTGTCCCCGAGTTTATTTAGAACACACTACTTATAACATCGCAATGAGAAAACAGCAGTCAAGACCCAAGGTTAGCCAGATTACTTATCTAGTAGAACAATGAGATTCTCACAACTCAGAACTCTCTGCTAAACTGTAGCAAGGAATTTGCAGTGATTGCTATGTGAATAGTTACCTCCCGGTTTTTCCCAGCGCTTTACAATCTCAACTTCTTACATTGTTGCCAAGTACACAAATATCCTTGTTTCTTGTTATACGATTTCACATGTCCATAAGTGACTCCCCACATGTGTCTTTTAATCTGAAGTGAGTTTCTTGTAGGCAGCATATGTAGGGGTTTTGTTTTCTTATCCATTCAGCCACTCTATCTTTTGATTGGAGTACTTAATTCTTTTCTATTTGAGGTACTTGTTGATAGGAATGTAGTTATTACCATTCTTTATTTCTGTTTTTGATACATGTTTTTTCTTCTTAAAGAAGTTCCTCTAATATTTCCTGTAATACTGGCTTGGTGGTGATAAATTCTTTTAGCTTATTTTAGTCTGGTAAGCTCTTTATCTGTCCTTCGACTCTAAATGTTAGCTTTTCTAGATAAAGTAATCTTGGTTGTGGATTCTGGGTTTTCATCACATTGAATATTTTGTGCCAAACCCTTCTGTTCTGCATAGTTTCTTTTGAGAAATCAGCTGCCATTCTTATGGGAGCTCCCTTCTATGTAACTAACTATTTTTCTCTTGCTGCTTTTAGGATTCTCTCTTTATATTTTACCATTGGCATTTTAATTATGATGTGTCTTGGTGTGGGCCTCCTTGGGTTCTTCTTTCTTGGGACTCTCTGAGCTTCCTGGAGATTTATGTCTATTTCCTTCACCAGGTTAGGGAAGTTTTCCATCATTATTTCTTTGTATAGCTCTTCAACATCTTGTTTTATTTCCGGTACCCCTATGACACCGATATTTTTACATTTAATAGTGTCCCATAGGCAACTTAAATTATTATTATAGTTCTCGGCTTCTTTTTTCTTGCCATTCTGATTGAGTGTCCTTGGCTTTCCCATCCTCTACATAGGTCATTTGATCCTCTCCTTTATTCACTTTATTTATTACATTTAATATACTTCTCATCTCAGATAATGTGTTCTTCATTTCAGACTGGTTCCCTTTTTGATTTCCATTTCCCTTATTATGTCTTTATTCTCTTTGTTGAAGTTCTTATTGAATTCATCTACACTTCCCATAAGTTCATTGAGCATTTTTATAACCAGTGTTTTGAACTCCGCATGTTAGATTGCTTGATTCCTTATATCCGGATCTCTGCTCTGTTCTCTCATATGGTTCCTGCTTCTTCGTCTTCCCATTTTGGCTGCCCATTCTGTGTCTGTTTCTATGTACTAAGCAAAGCTCTTAAGCTTCCCTGTCTTATTATTGTGGTTTTGTGTGATAGGTGTCCAGTGGTACAGTCCTGAGAGGGGTTAAGCTACAGGCCAAATTTAGCCCATGCCTCTAGCCCTCCAGGGCCACCTGTTAAGATTCAGCAAGCAATCTACCAATGCTGTGCTTATAGTTGCCTCAAAAGGCCACACCAGAAATTGAGGCCAACTGCCATCAGTGTGAGTCTAGGCGCTGCTCAGCAAGGGGCACCTAACTAAGTAAAGACACACCTGAATGTGGTTTGGGTGGGGCTGTGAGTTGGGGAAGGCAGAGTTTCAGGGAATCCTCTGGGTGGAGCGACCTCTGTTATCCAGTTTGATGACATCTCTGTTATGGTGACATTGTGTCTGCACACTGGAAGTGGAGAGGGCTCAACAGAGGAACAAGGGATACCACCAGCACTTCTGTACAGAGCAAGTCTTGCCTCAGCCCTCAATTCAACAACTCAGTGTCCCTCTGTAAGTCTCTGGTGCCCCTTGCGCAGCCAGGCAGGCACTGGTGCTCAGAGTGAGCAGGTCTGTCACCATGAAAGATCGCTTGTGGACATGGCCCCTTTAATAGGCGTGTGCAGCTGCTGGCTGCCGCTGCCACTGCTGCAGGCCCCTCTCGCTCAGCTGCTCTGTACCAAGTAGCCTCACATCCAGGCCCTGTTCTACCTTCTGCTGTTGCAGGGTGATTTCTTAGATTTCTCCTTAGTTGTATGGCTTGTTCATCTAGATCCCAGGCGATTTTCCTTGCTGTTTGCTCCTTGTTCCTGTCACAACTTTGATTTGGTTGCCAGAGGGATGAACAGAGCCTCTATCTATGCCATTTTTTTTCTCTCCCACAAAGATAAAAATCTTAATGAGCAAAAAATTTCTGCTTCCATTGAAAATAAAGAAAAAGGAAGTGTTTTTATGGTCTTACTTGAAACAACAGAAAAACAGACAAAATATGTGAAATAACGATTTTCAAGACACTGGACATCAGCCAACAAAGGATAGTGATCCATGAGAGATGAGAAACTAACAAGTTGAGTCCCATGACTGCTTTAGTTTACTGCCTTAGGTTTCCAGAACATGGAATAGGCAACCCAGACAGTCATCAAAGTCCCTGAACTGGGAAGAAGAAGCTGAGAATCTAAGAGACGAAGGTGGCTAGAGTTTCCATAAATGAGTCCCATAGAGGAGAGAGCTAAGAGGGGTTTGGGGAGAGAGACACAGAGAGAGAGAGGAGGTGAAGAGAGGAGAGGAGAAGAGAGAGAGATAAATGAATGCAGTGGAGATCTACAGAAGGTACCTTTGTGTATTCAGTTGAGTACTGAGCCTGGGGAAAGAATGATGAAAGGTTTAGAGTTAACACTGCCCAGCACTCACACAGGGCCAAGTAGAGCCAGGAAGAGTAACTGTTTTATTTATCCAATATGGAAAACTGACAAAACCATGGGGCATTGGGTAGAGTATACAGAATAGTCTTGCCATAAGGGTGGAGAATAACTAGCTCTAGACTAAATGCTGCCTTGATCCCACCAAATAAGTCATAATGGCAAGACCCCAAATATCAAATTGTTATTTAATAACAAAACAGTGTCCTAGACTAAACCTTAAGAATGTTTAAAGAAATTTAAAAAAATTTAAAACCTAAACATAACACTTATTAATATCTATGCTCCCAATCAGGGAGCCCCGAAATCTGTAAAGCAATTACTAACAGAACTAAAGGGAGAAACAGACCAAAACACTATTGTACTAGGAGACAAATACCCCACTGTTGGATATGGACAGATGATCCAAATGGAAAATTAATAAAGAAATAACATCCTTAAATGACACATTAGACCAACTGAACATAATTGACATTTACAGAGCCTTCCATCTCAAAACAGCTGCTTATACATTCTTCTCTAGTGCACATGGAACATTCTCAAGAATTGACCACATACTGGGACACAGAGTAGCCTCAACAAATTTAAGAGGGTTAAAATCATACCAATCATATTCTCCGATCATAATGCTTTGAAACTAGAGATCAACTGAAAAAGAAATCAGAAAGAACCACAAATACATGCAGATTAAACAACATGCTACTGAAGAATAACTGGATTGGAGAAGAACTAAAAAGAGAGATCAAGAGATACATAGAAACGAATGATAATGATAGTATAACATATCAAAATTTTGGGGACGCAGCAAAAGCGGTCATAAGAGGAAAGTTCATATCATTACAGGCCTACCTCCAAAAACAAGAATGAGCCCAAATAAACAACCTAATGCTTCATCTTAAAAAAACTAGAAAAGGAAGAACAAATGAGGCCTAAAGTCAACAGAAGGAAAGAAATCATTAAAATTAGAGCAGAAATAAATGAAATTGAGAACAAACAAACAAACAATAGAAAAAATAAATGCAACAAAGAGCTGATTCTTTGAGAAGGTTAATAAAATTGACAAATCCCTGGCTAGACTCACTAAAGAAAAAAGAGAAAGGACACAAATAAACAAAATCAGGGTCGAAAGAGGGGAAATTACAGCAGACACCACAGAAATACAAAGGATCATACAAGAATACTATGAAAAAGTATATAATAACAAATTTAATAATCTAGAAGAAATGGACCAGTACTTAGAAAAATACAGTCTTCCTAGACTGGATCAAGATCTGAAAAATCTAAATAGACCGATCAGCAGTATGGAAATTGAAACAATCATCAAAAACCTTCCAAAAAGTAAAAGTCCAGGACCAGATGGCTTCACCAGTGAATTCTACCAAACATTCAAAGAAGATTTAATACCTATTCTTCTCAAACTCTTCCAAAAAATTGAAGAGAAGGCAATACTTTCCAAATCTTTTTCTGAGGCCAATATTACTCCAATACCAAAACCTGGTAAAGATAATACAAAAAAAGAAAACTACAGACCAATATCTCTCATGAACACAGATGCAAAAATCCTAAATAAGATACTAGCGACATTTTAAAAAGATTACACACCACGGTCAAGTGGGCTTCATCCCAGAGGAACAGGGATGGTTTAACATATGCAAATTGATTAATGTGATACACCACACAAAGGGTAAGAAGACAAATGGAAGAATATTATTATAAAGTTTATACTATATGTAAAGTGGTAAAACATCTTTTGAAGGTAGATAGATGATGATGAGCTAAAATTGTATACTGTAAATCTAAAGCAGCCACTAAAATAACAAAACAAGGAGTTTTAGCTAACAAGCCAACAAAGTAGATAAAGCAGAATCATAAAATATATTCAATTAATCCAAAAAAAATTTAAAATGTGTAGAATAAAGGACAAAAAATAGATGAGACAAATAGAAAACAAAGAGCAAGATAATGGATTTGGACCCGATTATATCTACAATGACCTTAAATATAAATAGTCTATGCACACCCAATTAAAAGGCAGAAATTGGCAGACTGGATTAAAAAGCAAAATTCAATTATATGATGCCTAAATAATATAAAGACCCTCTCCCCAAAAAATAAACTAAAAGTGAAATGATGGGGAAAAAATGTTGTGCTAAGACCCATTAAAAGAAAGCCAGAGTGACTATATTAAAATCAGCAAAAGTGGATTTCAGAGGAAAAAATATTTCCAAGGATAAAGAAAATCATTTAATGTCAAATGGGTTCATTTGAACACCACCATCAATCAACTTAACCTAATCAAAATGTATAGAATATTTTATCCATAACAACAGAAAATGCATTATTTTCAAGAGCACACAGAATGTTTCCTAAAGTAGATAATATTTTTGGACATATAAAAATTATCAACAAATTTAATATCTTCTCTAATACAAAATACCTTCTCTAATCACAATGGAATGAAATTAGAATTCAATAATAGAAATATCTCTAGAAAATCTTAAATATTTGGAAAATAATTAGCTTACTTTTAATAATCCAATGGTGAAATAAGAAATCAAAAAGAGAATTAGGAAATATTTAGGAATGAATGAAAATAAAATACAACACGTCAAAATTTGTGGGTTGTCTTTAAAATAGTACTTAAGGAGAAATTTATATTATGACTAAGCAGGGTTTATCCCAGGAATATAAGGTTAGTTTAACATTCAAAAATCATTTAACAAATTCATTGTATTAAGACACTTAAACAGAAAAAAATAATTCAATTAATTTGATGTAAAAAAGGCTTTCACAAAATGTAACACCAATTCCCACTAAAAACTCTCAGCAAACTAGGTATGTAAAGGGCACTTATTAAAAACCTACAGCTAAAATCATACTTAATGTATGATTAAGTAAAAGACTGAATGTTTTCCCCCTAAGGCCAAGAGCAAGAAAGAAAAAAATAAAGAGCAAGACAAGATGTTCACTTTCATCGTTTCTATTCAACATTGTACTGGAGATACTATCCAGTGTAATCAGGCAAGAAAAATAAATGAAAGACACTCATATTGAAAAGACTGAATAAAACAGTCTTTAACTGCAGATGACATGATTGTCTGTGTAGAATATCTGATGGAATACACAAAAAACTACTAGAACTAATAATTGAGTTTAGCAAGTTTGCAGGAGATGATCAAATACAAAAATTAAGCAACAAAAATTAGAAATTAACTGAAAAAATAAATTTTGTTTCTAATAGTATACAACTTATACAAAATACTTGTGGATAAATCTGACCAAAATGTGAAAGTTCTATACACTTTAAACTATGCAATAATGCTGAGAGAAATTAAGGAAGACAAAAATTGGAGAGATATACTGTGTTCTTGGGTTAGAAGACATTATTGTTAATATGTCAATGCCCCCCAAATTGATTTATAAATTTAATGAAACCAAAATCAATATCTCAGTAGGCATTTATGATAAAAATTGGTAAATTGATTTTAAAATTTATTTGGAAATGTAAAGGGTATAGAATAACCAAAACAAAATTGAAACAATGAACGAGTTGCAGTAACACTAGTCTATTTCAAGATTTTTTATAAAGCTACCATAATGAAGACAGTGTTGTAGTAGCATAATCAAAACATATATGAACAACTTATTTTTTGATAAAGGATACAATATTTTAAATAAATGGCACTGGAACAATTAGTTATTCATGTGTATTAAGGTGAATTTCAATCCTTACATCATATGCAAAAATTACTTAAAATGAATGACAGACAGAAATCTAAAAGCTAAAACTATAAAACTTTTAATAGAAAACAAAGGAGAAAAATCTTTGTGACCTTGAGTTAAGCAAAGATTTCCTAGATACAATACCAAAAGCATCAGTCATAAAACAACAATTTGATAAATTGGACATAATGAAAACTTAAAACTTTTGCTCTTCAAATTAGCAAAGGAATGAAAAACTAGCCACAAACTGGGAGAAAATACTTGCCATTCATGCAAGTATATAAAGGGCTTATATTCCAAATTTGTAAAGAATTCTCAAAACTCAATAACAAGAAAACAATCAACCTTATTCTAAACAAAAACAAGAAATTTGTATAGACACTTCACCAAAGAATGTACAGGATTGCAAACAAGCACTCAGAAAGATTCTCAAAATCATTTGTCCATAAGGAAATGTAAATTGAATCCACAATGATATACAACTAGAGACCTATTAGAACGTACAAATTACAAAGACTGACTACACCGAATGTTGTGGAGAATGCTGAGGAACCAGCTCTCAGCATTGGAACTTCCAGCAGTCTAAATGAAGGTTTAAATGATGTAACCACTTTCAAAATCAATTTGGCAGATTTTTAAAAAACGGTAAACAAACTTTTCAGTTTTCACTTAAGAGAATTGATAACATATGTCCATTTAATGACATGTTTTATTTGGAATAGATAAAAACTGGAAACAAGCCAAATGCCTTCTAACTGGTGAATGGGTAAACAAGCAGTGGAATACTACTCAGCATTAAGTGGGGGAAAAAAATAAATTGCTGATACATGCTATAAGAGGAATGAATCTCATACTTTGTGACTGGAAGCAGTGGCTGCTTAGGAATAGATTGGGAGGGGTGGATAGGAGGGATTACAATGGGGATAATTATGATGAAACTTTTGGGGGCAATTGGTTTGTTCATTGTCTTGATTGTGTCAATGGTTTCACAAGTATACACATATATCAAAACTAAAAAATTGAACATTTTAAGTGTATACAGCTTAGTGTATACCAATTAAAGCTGTTTAGAACATTATAGTGAGCAAGGATTGGTGGTGAATGAAGGAAAGGGAGAAGTCTAGCATAAGTCCCATATTTCAGGCTTACAATACATGGTAAAGGACAAACACTACAGTGAAAGCCAGATTTGGGAGAAACTGAAGATGTGAAAAATTTGAGTGGATATGGAAGTTAGAAGATAATCTGGTAGAAAATCTGACTTTTTCATTGGCCTGAGCATGGCAAATAGAAGAAGGGAGAGGAATAGAGAAGGAGGATGGTGCCAGATTTTGAAACTCATATTGAACTTTGGAACAGATTTTGGGCTTGTGAATAAAGTCATTGTGCTTATGTTCCCATTGTATCCCTTCTCTAAATGAATTCATTAGCTTTGTCAGAATCATTTAGTGTTTTTAAAATAAAATAAGTTTATTTCTGTGTTTAAAATCTTATAAATTTCAGGTTTATAATATTATTATATAAATCATGGAATGAACCCATGCCTTTTTCTTACTCAGTCTTCCATTATCCAGCCATAAAGTATATCTGTGTCTTATTCCTAATTTGCCTAAGATATGGTCTCTTTGTAATACTGAGCAAGCTCAAGTTCAATTTCCCCCCTTTTAAGGCTCTACCAATCACTGAATAAACAGTCATATCAATTGTTTAGCTTTCTGTTGCAGTTCATGGAGAATGGCCATCTAGACCAAATTATCCTTTGTGATAGAGTGCCAGGACTCTCTTGGATCCAAATTCAGCCTTTCTGGAAAGTTCTTCCATCCTCATATCTGATTTTCTTCCTCTCAAATCCCCAGAGTGCAATGTTCTCTGATTCTTTGGCCTTAATTAACTCATTATTCTTTTTCTCAGATTATTTCCCCTTAATATTCTAACATTTTGAGTATAAGTTTCAGTTACACCTTTGCAAACTCATTCTTTACACTGAACATTTAAAGTGTGGTTGTTAGCATAATATAGTTCATTCTGATTGTGTCCCATAGTTTGTTGCAGGCTGTTTATTGACTAACAGTTCACTTTGATTTCACCATACTTTGATTTCGTTACCCAGTTCTTGTAATTGGACTTCTCCTTTGTTCATGCCTTGTGACAGACAGTCTGTCATGTACCAGTTTCAGTAATTTGTTCCAGACAATCTACTTATGCTTCACTTACATCTTGATTATCTTCCCGAATCAATGAGTGCTTCAAGACTGGGGGTCCTGCTTTCCAATAAATATTTATGAGACAGAAGCAATATATTGTCTTCATACGGTTTTACCATCAGCTGGAGACTCAATATCTTTCTCTTTACTCCAACAATTGCTACTGCTAAGTAACCTAATGTCACAATTTTGTGGTTTAGGACTGGTCTCATTTACTCTGTTATGAGAGTAAATTGTTTTTCTACATCATGTAACATTATAAATTTCCCTACACATTTACGATCCCTCTGAAAATTATCATTTGTTTGCCTTTCATTTGCTCTTAAGCTAGTCAAATACAACCACACTCTATGTATACAGCAGCTATCCAATACATGTTATGGATAATGTCACATTTCTTTCTCATTGTTCACAATCTCCTTTTGCTCTTTCTCCACATCTCCTGTAATATAAATTATTTGCTCTAAATCTAAACTCTGGTTTTATCTCCAGTAGCTTAGAGTTCATTTAGTACTTGACATCCTCAGTATTTAATATTTGAATTTCCCAATGTTCTTAGCTTAGACTTACAACTCCAGCTTTTCTCTTTTTAAGAAGTTTATATTTACTATTTTCTTTTTCTCTCGCCCAACTGAACACAATACAATATGGTTTCTACTTCATATTTTATATTTTTGCATTTAATAAATATATTTAAATGTCTGCTCATGTCAAGTACTGTTAGTCTCTTGGAATACATTATGAATTAATTTACTCAAGGTTTCTAATCTCATTGAACATATAGTCTAGGAGGAATGATAGACATAAAAGTAAACTAATATAGTACTCTACATAATACAGAGGGAAAGAACACAACAAGTGGATTTAACCTCCTGCAACCAATTCTGGAGGATTTATATGACATCCAGGAGGAACTGTCCTTTAAGCTGAACTCTGAAGGATAAGTTAGAAAGCTACAACGGGAGAGTAGAAGATTGCCCAGGCAGAAGAGAAAGCATGTTTGCAGTCTACAAGGTAAGAAATAGACTGGTGCACTGAAGAAGCAACAAATCCAGTATGGTTGAACATAGAAACTGAGGATGAGATTGTCATTTGTTGGGTTCAGAGGCAGGGCAGAGATAGATGTCACAGAACACTTAAATCCATGTTAAGAACTTTTCTTTAAGGTCATTAAGAAGATTCTGCATGGTAACAAAAAGGATAGTAATATGATCAAATTTCTGGGTTTTTTAAAATTAAATTTATGAGATGACATTGGTTAATAAAATTATGTAGAATTCAACTGTACAATTCAATAATATGTCATATATTTATTGCATGTGTGTTCACCACCCAAAGTTACGTTTCCTTCTGTCACCATATATTTGACCCTTTTACGCTTATCTACCCCTCACCCATTTTCCCTCTGGTTACCGCTAAACTATTGTCTGTGTCTATGAGTTTCTGTTTGTTTGTCTTGTTCATTTGTTGCTTTCAGTTTTATATCTTACATGAGTGAAATTATATGGTTCTCAACTTTTTCTGTCTGATATTTTGGTTAGTAATATTTCTTTGTAAAAATTTCTGTTTTTAACTGTTACTCTGGATACTTTACAAAAAGATCTTGCAAAAGGGCAAAGGTAGATGTAAGAATGATAGATAGAAGGCTCTTATAATGTTTAGTAGGAAATGACATATGGTATGAATGATGGACTGTAGTGGTGGGTTCATCAGTGTTTATTCATAGAAATAAATGACGGACTAGCTAGCTAGCTAAATAGATAGATAGATAGATAGATAGATAGATAGATAGATAGATAGATAGATAATATATACATGTATTAGTAATGACAATATGCCATAGCCCAAGAATTATTATTAATTCAATTATACTTATTTGAGATCCAAGAATAAAAGATGAAGAAAACAAGTGGAAATGGACAAAATAAATGTTGGTAGTCGAAAAGAAATACTTTGATGATTGATGATGAAGGGTTAGAGAATTCAAGATTATGGACTGAACAACTGATAATGTTATCATTGACTGTGGCAAGGAACACTGGAGGAAGGGCAGATTTGTAATGAAAGGCAGTGAGTTAAAATTGGGCATGTGATGTGTGAAGTCTCTGAGACATGCAAGAGGAGGCAATGTGTAAACAATATACAAGCAATTTGTCTTCACGAAGGAGAAATTTGGACTGGAGATGTAAGTTTGGGCGTATGAAAATGGCAAATGAAGACCGAGAACTCAAAGAGATCACTTACCACAAGAACATGGGTGATGATGAACATTCAAGAAACTCCAAAATGAAATGGTTGGGTAGAGAAAAAAGTTTTCAAAAGAGACAAAGATGGAATGCTCATATATATATGAGAAAATCCTCGAGAGTGGGGCTCTATACTCATGAAGAAGATATTAGAAACAAAAATAGAAACCTGTCCATGTGTCTAATTATAGTGACACATCAAATGAGGACTGAGAAGAGTTTTTTGGATTTGTTATGTAGAGATCAATAATCAATTTGGTAAGAAGAGTTTCAGTGACGTGATTTAAAATTTTTTTTTCTGTGAAATATGAATAAGTGACATAGCACAGATTGTGGTAAAGTGAGCTGAATGACAGGACTGAGAGCCCTGGTGAGGATTGAGACAATTCTTTAAAATGGTTCTTATCTGCTCAGTTGTGTCATTTTTTTTTTCCCCCAGCAGTGATTATAGCCATGGGAGATAAACTAGATGAGAAATAGGAGCAGAGCAAAATCCAACTATAATGTCTTTCTGGGTTACCCACTCAGAACTTCCCCATCATTTGTAAGAATTCATCATTTTTACTAATCCTGGAAGCAATTACACTGTAATTCTACCAAGAAAGGGGTACTTCCCATATTTTCTATCTCATTTTTTTTTTTTAAACCGATCACAGTGTAAATGACTTCTAGTCCCTGTGAAAACATTCTAAAGAAATGCTAGAGATGAGAAGTTCTTCTTTTACTCTTTACTGGCCACTGCAATTTCCAAGAACAGATACAGTAAAAGTTTGACTGAAAAGAGAGTCAAAGGTTAGTGGTTTCTGAAGGTGAAACAATACATGCCTTGAAGAAATATTAAAAAGTTCAACTTGTGTCATTTTAGAAATTAAGGACAAGGAAGGTAATTTTAACTTATCATCAGACAAATGAGTAGAAAGAAACAGCAATCTAGAGCAGAAGAAAGCCTCTACATAGTTGTGTTGATTTCAGTCCTCTATTGTCATAGCGCATGCGTATATAGCTCCAATGGCACCATCCAGAAACAAGAAAAGATTTATGGATTTAACCGTTTTGTGAGAAGTGAATGGAATCATCATAAACATGAACTTGAATTCTGGACCTGACCGTCTGAACTCATAAAAGGAGGAAGGAGAAGCATCAGTCCTTCCCTTCTGCTACAGTACTTGGAAGATCAATTTAAATCCAGGCATATATAAAGTTAAAAGGATCAAAAAGTAGAATATAAAAGTAAGTCATTTTAAAATTAGGTTCAATAAATAGTGAAGGAGTAAGTATGACTACAGTGGGGGAAACAGTGGGCTGACCAAATAAGAGAGACAATAAAACGGAAACATAGGATATGAGGAAGGAGTGGAGTGCAGTTGTAGCCATCAGATGAGATTGCAGGAAAGAGGGTACTTCCCTTGGTTGGTCAAAATATGCCGGTGTTATACATGCACTAGAAAGCAAGACTGCCAGTATGAGTGAGTTACCGGATAGGGTAGTCAGAAGAGAAAACGGACATTGCAGTAGTTTTTTCACTTCCTGAAAAATCATCAAGTCTGGAAAATGGGTATCAAAATTGAAAAGAATTAGACCTTTTATTTAAAAAATAAGTAAAAGCCGCTTAAAATTCAGTTACTGAACATGAGGAAGGAAAACATATTCCCAGAGAAAAAGAGGAATAGTAGATACCGAATTTGACACGTAAAGAAGAAAGAGAAGGAAACTAAGGCTTTTGAGGAAAGTCAAGCCAGTCTGGCCTACTAACAATTGCAGATGTCCCATTCTTTGCTCTGGTAACGTGTTGTACATTTTCTGGCATGCTGCCTCATTTAATACTTTCTTCATCTTCCAGATAAGATTGCTGATCCTTAAATAAGTTAAATGGCTTACCCAACATTGTTTCTAATGTAGAACAGGATTGAAACTGACATTTTGACTCTATGCCCATTTTCCTTTCCATTTAAGCATATCTTATCTCAGAGTTAGAAAACTCTTTGAACTCTTTTTTTAAAAGATCCCAGAAACACTTAGAATAAGAGAGAGGAAATCGCACAGTGACTTTCCATCATGAAGAACACAATCTCAGAGACCAGAAATTTACATTTAGGATGAAGAAGTTGAAAAGAGGAAAACATCTGAATTCCAAGCAAAACTTAAGTCCTTATAAAAGTGCCAGTACAAATGGGCAAATATAATCTGGTGGGGTTCTGAAATATTTGTATCTTTCTTATTGTTAATGCTCCAAGTATAAGAATGTTATCATTTATTTATGATAAAAAGAATCTTTTCTCTTATTGTCTCTAGAGAAAAAATGTAATGTTAAGTGACAACCAAACTTATTTTTCCTATTGAATTCCAAAAGTGGTATGCGAGCAGTATGTTCATCCTTGTAAAATTGATTTGTATTTTGTCAGCATAGAGATGAATGTTTTCATACATGGATTTTTTTTTTTTTTTTAGGAGCGCAATGTTCTTCCCTTTTTGAAAGCAGCTGTTTGCGAAAACAAGGAACATCACACTGAGTTACTTGCGGAAAACCTCAGCCTTTCATAACCATAATAAGAATTGGGTACAAAATATACGCAGTGTAGACTTTCTCCCATGTATTTATAGTTTAATCCTTAAATCCAAAATATTTAAGAATTCACTTGTAGGAATAGGTAATAAAGAAACAAGTGAACAAGTATGCCAATATTAATATGCAATTATTTAGAATAGTGAATTTTTGAAGCAAGCATGTGTCCAATAAGAGGAGAAAGTTGTTAATAAAATTTAGAATATCCATTCAATGGAATACTTTGCAACTGTTAAAAAATAATGTCACTTTCTGTGGACTGACTTAAATCTATGTAAGAAAAGCAGGATACAGAATATTATAATATGATTACATTTTACAAACATCGGCAAATATTTATATTTATACACACATCTATGTACATACTAAAAGTTCTGAAGTGATCAAACAAAAATCAAATCACACTTTATTTATGAATGATCTATACTATACGTTTTATTTTTATATTAAAAGTATAAGAGTATCTTTTTAAAACATCCTCTGGCTCCCTGACTACTTTAATTTATCTATTCATATATCTACTGAACATTTAGGAGATGCTAGTCTCTAGATAGATGGTATAAATTTATAGATGAACAAGACACCATAAACAAGAAAATCAACTGTAACGGAATGTAATGTAGGTTTTGATGGCAGCGTATATGGATACCTTGAGAACATGGATAAGCATCTCCTAACTAGACATAAAGGGGCTCACGAAAACTCTGTCCTGAGCTAAATCTGAAAATGCATCAATAGTGGTCATGCAGATAAGGGAGGAAATACTTCAGTCACAGATATAACTGGTGCAAAGGCTTTGAGGCATATGAAAATACGACACACTTGGGACCCTGGAAGTAGTATGAGTAAAATAGAAGTTACCTAAAGATATGGAAGAATTTACATTAGGAAACTAAGAAAAAGAGGACAAGCAAGGAGTCTTGACTTTGTATGGAAGATAGTGTGGATTTAATGAGTTTAGTGAGAAAAATATGGTTTATTTGAAAGATAACTCAGAAAGAGAATAAAGAACAACATGGAAAGCAGGATAGGCATCCTAAGTGGGCACAAAATTTCCACACATTTAAAATCAACTTTCCTTTTAATACTCCAAGATTTCAATTGAGCCATTACCTGTAGTCCTGCAAAGAATTCAGTCCCCATGCCTAAAATTTCTGAAACTCTCCAGTGGATGTTTACATGTTTTGATTATTTTTCAAACTACTCATCCTACCTTCTTTAGGATCACCTCTATTCTCTTGTCTATGCTTCTTCCTAATATCACTGCTACTAGTTTTTAATCAATATTTAAAGAAATCTGTAGGAAAACAAAATATAAAATTTTTAATTGCTTATCAGATAGTGCTTGCCCTTGTGTCCATTAACCTTGCCCTGTCACAGTGGTTCTCCCAACATTCTGCCATGTTTCTGGAACTTGTTTCTACTCAAATCAGAGACCTCTCTCTAATATTACTTCTTTATTAGGTCCCAGGGCTCCTATGAGTAAGAAAAATAAAATAATAATAATCCTGACATCCACTGAAGAGAATTCTTTTGCTTTATTTGCAGAGCTTTTCCTACTAGGTAGCTAAGTGTCTTTAGCTTTCATAATCAGAGAGTAAGTAATTGGTTTTTCCAAACAAATGAGCCCTTAAAGATGATTTCTGTGATTCCTAGAATGTTGAGATAACTATAAACAGCTTTTAAATCAGTAATTTTTGCTGTATTCGCTATACAAGTGAGTCAAGATAGCAATATTAAGAGTGAGTTAAAGCAGGGCTGGTGCACATTGAGAGGAGACTATAGTTAACAGATATTAGAATAAAGAAGAAAACAGACTTGGTTAATGGATGAGGATGCCAACAGAGTAATGGATGACTTTGAAGTTTTGTGCCAAGCAACTAGATTAGAAGGGAATAAGGTTTGAGGGATCTTCAACATGACTGCAATTGCTGGTATATGAGTTTCATTGTATGTTTTAAAGCTTTATATGAAATTAAGATTATTCTGGAAAAGTCAGTCCCATGGGTCTGGTATTATAGAGAGAATACTGAAAAATAATGTGAAAATCTTCAAGTACGGATAAAAAGAAAGAGGAATCATCAATATAGTTCATGACCTATTAATTAATTCAATTTACAAATACAGAGAAACAACTGTTGTGGCCGCCAGCCCCTGATAGACACATGGACCACCAGAAACCAGTGAGTTATAGGAAGCATGCTCTTTATTCAGCCAGCAGGGTCTGCCAGGGGTACGCAGACCTCAAATTAAGCAGCCCCTAAATGTAGAGGTACAGGGTTTTTAAGCCCTAAATCCCATTCCTCATTCCGTCTTAAACACAAAGGTCTATTTTTCCTCTATTTACTAACTGTCAACCCACAGGTCGGTTGTGCAAGCGGGGGTACAGAAGCAGAAAGCTTATTGTTAGAATGTTATGTTCCCATGGGTGATGACCTATGTTCCCATGGGCGATAGCCAAGGAGTAATTAACTAGCGCACAACTATCCAAACAGTAACCACAAAATGTCATTTGATAAAAAGTAAAAATGCCATGGGTAGGTTAAAGAGATTTTTTATTGAACAAAAGTAAATTACTGTAATTATTTTGTGATAGCTTTTATGATCAAAACAAAGGACATTCATTATGTTGACCACCAAACCAAGAACTTGATTTAGATGCTAGAAAAAAATTTTTAGAGAACCAGTGTTAACGGCCAATTAGGAAATAAGACAAGATGGACTGCTATGTAAGTCTGAATGAAGTATTTCTGGGGATTGGCTCTAATTCAGATTCAAACTCAGCTCTGACTCTTTGTGCACAATTCACTTCATAAAGAAGATAAACAAGGCAATCTGAAATAGGCATTAAAGTCTTTCAGAGAAACTTTCTTAACCTACGTATCTTTAGCCATTACAGAATGTAAAGAAGGAAACTCCATGGATTGCCAATATGGATTCAAGGTTTCCACTGTCACATGAAAAAAAAAAGTTGATGGCAAAACCACCAATTTTCAGCTCTTCTGACCAAACTTTTTGAGATCATCATTAATTCCTCTCTTTCTCCCATATCTCATACCCAATTCTTTAGGAAATCCTATTTGCATCACTTTAAAAATATATCTATGTCTATTATTATTATCACCCTGGTCAGAGTCACCATTATCTATCTCATGCTTAGAATCCTGCCTCTGCCTCCTAACTCTCTTTATCAGTCTCAAGTGTCTATTCTTAACAAGATAACTAAGGTAACCTTTTACATTTTAAATCAGATTACATCATTCCTTTATTGAAAATTCTCCGAAGACTCCTTATCTTGCTCAGAGTAAAAGATGAACTACTTAAAATAGTCTATTAAGTAGTCTATAAATAGACTAACCAGAAACCACCACCACCACCACCACCACCACTCTCCTTACATTTCTGAATCTACTTTGACTCTTTCCCACTGATTAATCTCCACCCATACTGGCCATCTTGCTGTTCCTCAAACACACCACACCTGGTGCTGCCTTGGGGGTATTGTACTATGTTCTCTTTGTCTAGAACATTAATTCCCTCACCCTCTTCAAATCTCAACTCAGTTCCTCATCCTTATATCTCCACCATTGTGTTCATTTTCTTTTTGTCTACAGAATTTTCACTTTCTAACCTGCAATATAATTTACTAATTACTTGGCTTATTTTTTCCTGGGTATCAGTCTCTCCCATTCCCCATTTGCTGCAGCTGAATATATGCTTTATATTGAAATGTTGGTATATAATTACTAATACTAAACATAAAAAATATAATTTTATTGCAAAGCCATCTCTTAATGAAATGAATTAGACATTTCATTTTTATTTATTTATTTATTTTATTTTTTACGCCTACAGCACCTGGTCTTCCTAGGTGGTCTCCCATCCAAGTACTAACCAGGCCCGACCCTGCTTAGCTTCTGAGATCAGACTGGATCAGGCTTGTTCAGGGTGACATGTGAATTAGACTTTTTAACTTGTATCTGTCATAACTGATGTTATTTATTACCATAATCTACAAGATTATGGGTTCAGAAACTGAGAAATCTTGTTCAGATAAATAACAGAAGTAAGAGTGGAAAAAGGTTTGTTATAGCAATGCCATTTGATTTGTTGAACTCTTTTTGAGTTAAGTGCCCCAAATCATGTAATGAACTACCATCAATAATTATTATTAATGATGAATCAGCTAATAGCATCTCTTAATATAAATCCCTTCAATTTTATTAAAAACAAAGAAATTGAAACATTGTTTCAAATGTATTTATCACCTGTAGGTAGAGTAATTCCCTTTCTAAACATGTGCCAGTATTTTATGTTAATTGAAACACTGGAGTTTACTATACCCCAGGGAAGTGAGCTATAATAAAAGTGAGAAAGAAAGATACTCATAGTTCTGTCGTAAAGTAAAGCAAAGACAATTGTAATGGGGGAATTTGGAAGGAAGAGATTTTAGTAAAGTACATACAAAACTGAAGATCTGGACAATGATTCTCTTTAAGCAATCTTTGCCAACATGACTTTCAAAAATATCACAAAATGTTTATGACCTACTAATTCTACTCAATCAACATGACTGTCATGTGCAAGGACAATGAATGTTTTAATTACATAATGTTTTAGAAAATGAACATTCACACACAATGCCCAAAATTATTTAAGAAACAAGAAACATAAGTTACTAAGAAATACATGGGAAAGCAGAACAGGGAGGAAAGCAAGGGTGACAGAAGAAAATGTGTCAGCAGGACTACCGGGTAAGTCCTTTTGGAATCAGCAAAACTAAGCATGAGAGGAAATGCTGAGTTTATTATTTACAAGAATTTGTGGTTGAATTTTTCACCTCTTGCCATGTTTTTTTGTCCTTCCCCAGTCCTCCTTCCCTGGCTACTGTCTCTAGGGTTAGCAAGGGAAGGAGAAAGTAAGCATGAGGAGGAAGTAAATTTGGATGAATAAGGGCATGTAGTCAATACAAGGGCTATGACTTCTTCCTGAATAGAGAAAGGAAATAAAAACGTTCAAATCTGAATTGCAACAATTAAGATGAGTGTTGTAATGTGCTCAGGAAAGCTCATATGATTCAGAAAGCTATGACTGACTTGAAGAACTAGTAATTTTCCATGTCATATTTTGTTCTTAAGAATATGTTGTGAACTACTATTTAGTTGACCTGACTTGAATGTTATTGGACTGCACAGACATAGGGGATAGGAAAAGAATGGTAGAAACGGTTGTGTGGGACATGGGGTCAGAGTAAGACTTTCAGGCTGTTCCAAGATCTGAAGACATTAAGGTGCTCTTTCATATACATACTTCAAAATAAAAATATATTACAAACACAAGTAAGGAAGTCCAACAAGATTCTAGATTATTTCCCAACAATTACTCCTTCAAAGGTTTGTTTTTATTTAAAATATTAAATAATTTCCCCCAAATGCATTCAAACACAATAATTTAATGGTACACTAAGCACATGCTTAGTCTTTCTGTTTGGTAAGCCTTTATGGGGATGGTAGTCTAAATATTTGAGTGTGTTGTGTACGTGCACATCTGTTTCTCTTCTTTGATTCCTATAATTGAAATTCACACATTCTAATTTAGCAACCCCTGCTGCTTCATAACTTTCCTCTCTCTTGGATTTCCTTTTTTTTTTCCCCTGGGCCCTCCCTTAAGTTACTCTTTTATATTGCCATTTGATATACTCTGTCCTTTTATTTACCTCCTATCTTCTTTCTCTTTCAAATAGGTCATACTCCTGTTTATAACACATCTTGAATTTATTCTGTACAGCTTGTTTACCACACTTCTTTAACTCTTCTAGACCTACAAAAACTTGATTTACCAGTGAAAGTAACTTGTTTCCTGTCTACTTTCTCTCTAGCCTTAGACTGTTCCATAACTATGTTTCAAGAGAGAGATGACAATGAGTTGACCTTGTCCTATATTGGTGATCCTCCACATTATTCCAAACTTATAGTAATGATATTAAGGTTAAATAAGGCAATGATAATAAAATGCTTACTACACTGTCTGAGACTGTTTAGACAAGCATTAAAATGTAGCTCTTATTGTTTAGCATGGAGTAAGTTGGGAGAGATTGAGCTGAATATGAAAGTTTTATGACATTAATATGCACTTCAATTTTGTTTTCTTCTCACTTTGTACATTAGGTTTAAAGACCTATGGTCAAACTACAAACAATAATCTTAATTCCCTGGGGAAGGATTTAAACCAACTTCTGCAACATAAATAATGAAAAAATATAAACTCTGAAAATTAAAAAATTTAAATATTTTGCTTCCTCTAGTCCCTCTACACCTTGCAGTGTATTTGGTTTCTAAAATAAAGACTTTAAAATGTTGTTACTATTGCTGTTATAATCACTTATTTTTCTTTAGGTTTCTCATTTCTCTTTCAAGGATTATTTATTATATTTACATAGTTTTGTAACCCAAGGTAAAGAAAGTATTTATACTTAATTCCCATGTTTAATTTGATTTGATGCTCATCATTATCCCTACAACATTTTTTTAGATTTTTAAAAAATTACAATTTACATTCAGTATTATATTAGTTTCAGGTGTGCAGCATAGTGGTTAGACATTTATGTAACATAAAATGATCTCCCTGATAAGTCTAGTACCCCTCTGACACCACACATAGTTATTATAATATTTTTGACTATCTTTCCTAGGCTATATTTTATATTCCTGTGACTATTTTGTAACTACTAATTTGTACTTCTTACTCCCTTCATCTTTTTCATCCAGTCTCCTAACCCTCTCAACATGGCAACCATAATTTTCTTCTCTATATCTGTGAGTTTGTTTCAGTTTCTTTGTTCATTTATTTTGTTTTTTTATATTCCACATATAAGTGAAATATTTGATGTTGGTCTTTCTCTATTTGACTTATTTCACTTAGCATAATACCCTGTAGGTCCATCCATGTTGTTGCAAATGGCAAGATTTCATACTTTTTATGGCCGAACAATATTCCATTGTATACATGTACTACTCTTCTTTATACAACTGTCTGTCAAAGGACACTTAGGTTGCTTCCATATCTTGACTATTGTAAATATTTTAATGAACATAGGAATACCTAGATCTATTTGAATTAGGGTTTGGATTTCTTTGATTAAATACCTAGAAGTGTGATTACTGGGTCATAAGGTGGTTCTATTTTGAATTTTTTGAGGAATCTACATACTGTTTTTATAGTGGCTGCACCAATTTGCAATCCCACAAACAATCCACGAGGGTTCCTTTTTCTTCAAATCATTGCCGACATTTTTTGTTTGTTGATTTTTTGATAGTAGCTATTCTGACAGGTGTGAAATGATATCTCATTATAGTTTTAATTTGTATTTCCCTGATGATTAGTGACATTGAGCATTTTTTCATATGTCTATTGGTCATGTGTATGTCCTCTTTGGAGAAATGTCTATTCAGGTCATCTTCTCATTTTTAAAACAGATTTTTTTTTGGGGGGGTGCTACTTTGAGTTCCTTGCATATTTTGAATATTAACCCCTTATCAGAAGTGTCATTGGCAAATATTGTCTCCCTTCAGTAGGTTGGCTTTTCGTTTTGTTGATGGTTTCCTTTGCTATGCAAAAACTTTTTAGTATGATGTACTCTCACTTATTTTTTCTTTCGTTTCTATTGCCCAAGGAGACATAACCCCAAAAAGTATTACTGAGAGCAATCCCAGAGAGTTTACTGTTTTGTTCTAAAGGTTTTATAGTTTTGGTCTTACATTTAAGTCTTTAATCCATTTTGTGTATATTATTGTGCATGGTGTAAGAAAGTGAACTAGTTTCATTTTTTTGCATGTATCTGCCCAGGTTTCTCAATACCATTTATTGAAGAGACTGTCTTTACCCCCGTTGTATATTCTTCCCTCTATTGTCATAGATTAATTGACTATATAAGCATGGATTTATTTCTGAGCTCTTTATTCTTTTCTATTGATTTGTGTTTGGTTTTATGCCAGTACCATGCTGTTCTGATTACTATAGCCTTGTAGTATATTTTGATATCAGGTAGCATGATACCTCCAACTTTGATCTTCCTTCTCAAGATTACTTTGACTATTCGGGGTCTTCTGTGGTTCCATATAAATTTTAGGATTATTCTAGTTCCATGAATAATGTCATTGGTATTTTGACAGTTATTGCATTGAATCTATAGATTGCTTTGGATAGTCTAGACATTTTAACTATGTCAGTTCTTTATATCCATGAACATGTTATATAGTTCCATTTATTTGCATCTTCTTCATGTTTTATAATTTTCTGAGTATAGGTCTTTTACCTCTTTGGTTAAATTTACTTTTAGGTATTTTACTTTTTTAATGCAATTGTAAATAGGATTGTTTTCTTAATTTCTCTTTCTGATAGTTTGTTACTGCTATATAAAAATGCAACCAATTTTTTAATATTAATTTTGTATCCTGCTGCTTTAATGAATTCATTTATCAGTTCTAATAGATTTTGGCGGACTCTTTAAGATTCTCTTTACAGACATACAAAAATTGAGGGAATTCTCTAATATAAGACCTGCACTACAGGAAGTACTAAAAGGGGTCAGCTCACCTAAAACAAAATGACAAAAAAAAATACATAATTAGGAGTAAAGTGACTATCAGGCAAATAGAAGCAGAGGAGTGCAACTCTTACTAAGAACAGGGCATTATAGCTTAAATAATAAGTGAATTGTTATAACAAGATAGTAATGAACGTTCAGCATACATAGGGACAAATTGAGACAACAATGACTAAAAAGAGGAGGAGGATTCAAGAATCTAAATTCACAAAGGGGGATGGAGATAAGGCAAGTGCAGAAGAAAATGCATGACTGTATATATGTAACTATCATTTTCATATTTGTAATGGTAACCACACACCGAAGATTCAGAGCTGAAGTATATAACATAAAACAAGAAGAACCAGAGGCAAAACCCACAAAAGCCAACTAAAATAAAGAAAACAGAAACAGAAGGACAAGGAAGCAATGGAAACATTGAGTTACCAGAAGCAAAAGATAAAATGGCTATAAGAAGACTTCATATTTCAATAATCACCCTAAATGGTAATAGACTGAACTCACCAATAAAAAGGCACAGAGTTGCAGAATGGATCAAAAAACAAAACCCAATCATATGCTGTCTCCAGGAGACACATCTCAGCTCCAAAGACAAATATAGACTCAAAATGAAAGGCTAGAAAATGATATTTCAAGCAAATGGCATTCAGAGAAAAACAGGAGTAGTAGTACTAATATGGGACAAAATAGACTTCAAAATAAAAAAAGTAAAGAAAGATATTGAGGGACACTTCATAATGATAAAGGGAATCATGCACCAAGAAGACATAACAATTATTAATATCTATGCTCCCATCAGAGAGCCCCAAAATATGTAAAGCAATTACCAACAGGACTAAAGAGAGAAACAGACCAAAACTCTATCGTAGTAGAGGATCTAAATACCCCACTGTTGGATATGGACAGATCATCCAAACGGAAAATCAATAAGGAAATAACAACCTTAAATGAACATAATTGACATTTACAGAGCCTTCCATCTCAAAACAGCTGCTTATACATTCTTCTCTAGTGCACATGGAACATTCTCAAGAATTGACCACATACTGGGACACAGAGTAGCCTCAACAAATTTAAGAGGGTTGAAATCATACCAATCCTATTCTCTGATCATAATGCTTTGAAACTAGAGATCAACTGAAAAAGAAATCAGAAAGAACCACAAATACATGCAGATTAAACAACATGCTACTGAAGAATAACTGGGTTGGAGAAGAACTAAAAAGAGAGATCAAGAGATACATAGAAACGAATGATAATGATAGTATAACATATCGAAATTTTGGGGACGCAGCAAAAGCGGTCATAAGAGGAAAGTTCATATCATTACAGGCCTACCTCCAAAAACAAGAACGAGCCCAAATAAATAACCTAATGCTTTGTCTTAAAAAAACTAGAAAAGGAAGAACAAATGAGGCCTAAAGTCAACAGAAGGAAAGAAATCATCAAAATTAGAGCAGAAATAAATGAAATTGAGAACAAACAAACAAACAAACAATAGAAAAAATAAATGCAACAAAGAGCTGGTTCTTTGAGAAGGTTAATAAAATTGACAAATCCCTAGCTAGACTCACTAAAGAAAAAAGAGAAAGGACACAAATAAACAAAATCAGGGTCGAAAGAGGGGAAATTACAACAGACACCACAGAAATACAAAGGATCATACAAGAATATTATGAAAAAGTATATAATAACAAATTTAATAATCTAGAAGAAATGGACCAGTACTTAGAAAAATACAATCTTCCTAGACTGGATCAAGAAGATCTGGAAAATCTAAATAGACCGATCAGCAGTATGGAAATTGAAACGATCATCAAAAACCTTCCAAAAAGTAAAAGTCCAGGACCAGACGGCTTCACCAGTGAATTCTACCAAACATTCAAAGAAGATTTAATACCTATTCTTCTCAAACTCTTCCAAAAAATTGAAGAGAAGGCAATACTTTCCAAATCTTTTTCTGAGGCCAATATTACTCCAATACCAAAACCTGGTAAAGATAATACAAAAAAAGAAAACTACAGACCAATATCTCTCATGAACACAGATGCAAAAATCCTAAATAAGATACTAGTGAACTGAATACAGCAACATATTAAAAAGATTACACACCACGATCAAGTAGGCTTCATTCCAGGGGCACAGGGATGGTTCAAAATACACAAATCAATTAATGTGATACACTACATAAACTAATGAAAAAATAAGAATCACATGATCATATCAATAGATGCAGAAAAAGCCTTTGACAAGACACAGCATCCATTTATGATCAAAACACTTCACAAAATTGGTATAGAAGGAAAGTACCTTAACATAATAAAGGCCATATACGACCAACCCTTAGTCAACTTATATTTAATGGTGAAAAACTAAAAACATTCCCTCTAAGATCGGGAAAAAGCAAAGCTGTCCACCATCACCACTGTTATTCAATATGACATTGGAGATTCTAGTGAGTGCAATCAGACAAGAAAAAGATACAAAAGGCATCCAAATAGGAAGTGAAGAAGTCAAACTGTCACTATTTGCAGATGACATGATTCTCTATATAGAAAACCCTAAAGACTCCACAAGAACACTACTACAAACAATAAGCAAATACAGTAAAGTTTCTGGTTACAAAATCAACGTTCAAAAATCCATAGGGTTTCTATACAACAAAGTGTCAGAAAAAGAAGTGGAAAAAATAATTTCTTTCACAATTGCAACAAAAAGAATAAAATACCTAAGAATAAATCTAACGAAACATGTGAAGGACCTATATAATGAAAACTACAAGACTTTATTAAAAGAAATTGAAGCAGATACAAAGAAATGGAAAGATATTCCTTATTCTTGGATTGGAAGCATCAACATAGTTAAAATGACCATATTATCTAAAGCATTATACAGATTTAATGCAATCCCCATCAAAATCCCATCGGCATTTTTTAAAGAAATAGAACAAAAAATCATCAGATTCATATGGAAGCACAAAAGACCCGAATTGCCAAAGCCATCCTGAGAAAAAAGAACGAGACTGGAGGCATCACTCTGCCCGACTTCAAATTAATATTACAAAGGGACAGTAATCAAAAAGGCATGGTATTGGCAGAAAAACAGACACACGGACCAGTGGAACAGAATCAAGAGTCCAGAAGTAAACCCATATTTATATGGGCAAATAATTTTCGACAAAAAAGCCAAAAACATACAGTGGAAAAAGGAAAGCCTCTTCAATAAACGGTGCTGGGAAAACTGGAAAGTCACCTGCAAAAGAACGAAACTACAGTGTTGTCTATCACCACACACCAAAATTAACTCAAAGTGTTTAAGGACCTCAATATAAGACCTGAAACAATAAAATGCATAGAAGAAAACATAGGAACGAAACTCAAGGACCTTGGACTTAAAGAGGATTTTATGAATCTGACCTCAAAGACAAGGGAAGTAAAAGCAAAAATAAATGAATGGGACTACATCAAACTAAAAGGCTTCTGCTCAGCAAAAGAAACCATCAACAAGGTAAAGAGACAACCATCCAAATGGGAAAATATATTTGCAAGCAACACTTCTGACAAGGGCCTAATATCCAAAATATACAAAGAACTCATACAACTCAATAACAACAAAAAACCAAACAATCCAATCAAAAATGGGCAGAAGATCTGAACAAACATTCTCCCCAGAGAACATACAACTGGCCAATAAACATATGAAAAGATGCTCAACATCGCTAGCTATTAGAGAAATGCAAATCAAAACCACAATGAGATGGCATCTCACACCTGTTAGAATAGCTATAATCAACAGGACAAGTAATAACAAATGCTGGAGAGGATGTGGAGAAAAAAGGAACCCTCATACACCGCTGGTGGGACTACAAATTGGTACAGCTACTATGGAAAACAGTATGGAGGTTCTTCAAAAAACTAAGAATTGATCTACCATATGATCCAGCAATCACTCTACTGGGTATTTACCCCTAAAGACTTAAAAATCATATCCATAAAGATATTTGCACACCAATGTTCATAGCAGCCGTATTTATGGTGACCAGGACATGGAAGCAACTGAAGTGTCCTACGATAGATGATTGGCTAAAGAAGCAGTGGTACATATATATACAATGGAATATTACTGAGCCATAAGAAGAGATGAAATACTGCCATTTGCGACAACGTGGATGGAACTCGAGATCATCATGCTAAGTGAAATAAGCCAGACAGAAAAAGTTGATATGTGGGATATAAGCCTAAAAGCAATAAAGGAACAGGACAAACAAAGACCCATGGACATGGACTATAGACTAGTGGTTACCAGAGGGTAAGGGGTGGAGTAAGAGGTGGGAGGTAGATGGGGTAAAGGGGTCAAATAAGATGTGTAGAGGAAAGGTGAAGTGGGTAAAGGGAATCAAATATGTGGTAGCTGAAGGAAACTGGACTTTGGGTGGTAAACACGCAATAGAATACAGATGTTAAATTATAATGTACACCTGAAAATTATATAATTGTATTAACCAATGTTATCCCAATAAACTTAATTAAAAAAAATTTTTTTAAATAAAATAAAAGACTAAGTCCTAATTATAAGACTATAGAATGCTTCCCTTCCCTCCAAACATACCACCACAACAATAGGTCTCCTGTATAATAACTGGGTGTTGTAGCTAAAGGAACTATAAGCCTATTAAGAGAGTCCCTAACAAGACCCAAAGAGAACAAGGGAGACAATATTAAAGATGCTAGGGGAAAGCTTAGCCTCTGACACCACATATAACATACAGTAAACACCATCTAACTCCTAGATAGATAAACATAAAACTTTACACTAAAGGCCTATATACTTCCATTCCATTTACTTGATACATCGTGTGAAGCTTACAATAACAAAAATTACAAGTCATATTAAAAATTAAAGTCACATGTCAGGACCCAGAGGTGGGGTGCAGAGTAATGAGAATTCAGCCAAGGTAAGGCAGCTTAAAGCTTCAACCTGGGTCTTGGGGCAGGGCTGAGCAGCAGCAGCAGCAGCAGCTTGGCCCCAGCAATGATAGGTCAAATCTGTGACCTGGGATCCAAGTTTGGGGTTCAGAACAGTGACAGCTAAGCACTGGCAATTTGGAGCCAAACCTAAGACCTGGAAGCCAGGTCAGGACTCAGAGCAGTGCCAACTCTAGTCCCATAGACTAAGTAAGGTGCAGTGGTGTTCCAGCCCTGGAGAACAGGGCACAGCCACAAGTGGGGATCTTTGGGGAAGGTCTCACTGCAGTGAGAGCTCCACCCTCTGAGAGGAGACACAACAGTAGGAACTCCTGGCAACTCTGTCAGCTGGGTCAGCATTGGTGAAAACTGTGGGAGTCCTTGGTAGCAAACAGAAATTTTAGCATAGTTGTTATGAAACGTCACATAATTTCTAATTACTAATAATATATTGTTTTATAAATGAATTTATTAATGTTCAAAAAAGATTTCAGCATGGTTTAAACTGTAAGTTTGGTAAAACCCATTGACTCATTAGTAGCTGGTGAAAATATTTTAGTTGCTGGTAGCCATCAGAATAAAAAGTAACTAGAAAACAAAACAAAGGAAAATAGAGTATAACACATAATTCTGGCAAGTTTTGTTTTGTGAATCTTTTATTGAAATTTTATTTGTGAAAATGTATCTGTTTATATGCGCATTGCATGTGTGTGTGCACTGAGTCATGCTATAACAGTTAGTTTTTACTTTGGGCTGTATTAGTCAGAGAAGTTTGAAAATCACTGATCTAAATTAATTGCTATTAACACAAAGCAAATAGGCAGTATTTTAGGCAATTGGACTCAGGTTGCCTACTGCACTTTTGGTACAAGTTGTTCTGCAGGAAAATGCAGGGAAACATACTATAAGTCATAATTGAAAGATTTAAATAATTAAATTTATGAAGTCAAAAGAAATAAAGAAAACACTATAAAGTGGTATAATCAAAATGATTCTCTATAATTTTATAAATTATTAGTTTGAGTGTAAATTGATGTCATCTTTTGAAATACTTTTCAAAATTTAACTATACATACCTTTTGCCCAGAAATTCTGCTTCCAAATCTACCTTACAGAGACACACAAATAAGCAAGCATATGTTTGCAAAGATACTTACTGCAGCATTTATTAAGCAAGATGATAACAATAAAAAAAAGACCCACGAAGTATTCATGAAGAGATGCCATTGTGGGACAATATGAAACTCTGAAATTGGGGTTAGACTTTTATTTTCTAATATAGTTTGTGAAAAAAATGAGAAACACAACCAATATGTTTTTCGAATACAGTTGATAAAATAGATGAATCAACTCTTCTTGTGCATGCTTATACCTTTCTTTCTGCAAAAACTTTTGTGTTTTTGAGCAGACCCCTTTATAGAATGTACAACTTTGAATTGTGAAGATCAGAATCTGAAGATAAAAAGAGATGTAAAATTAAGTTATCCCAAATAAATTGGATTCTGTTTTCTGTCTTATTCGTTTGGGATGGCTTCATTTTTTACATATAAATTCTGAAGTCTTGGTATCTAAGCTTTGTTAATTCCTGGAGTCGGCCTATTGTAGAAATAGATCTATTAAGTTCATTACTTAATCCTAGGTTTAATAATTCCCTATAATTTTTCCCTACCTCCTGAGAAAATTGAATAAGCCACATACGGTTAAGATTCTCATTTCTCCTTACTAGTTTATTGAAGAACTTCACCAAACATCTGTAATTTAATTAGTCTGGGTCTTTGAAATTGACAATTATCATAGAGAAATAAATATACTAGAGACAACTTTAAAACACATGGCACAGTGAAGGGAAAAGAGTTTGAGATGAGAATACAAAGAAACAGTAGCTTAGTGACACAAATTCCTAGAATTAGGCAGATCTCAATAATAGGGGAATTGAGATGTTAAATTTTCATGCCAAAATACAGGGATTATTTTTTTGATTTTCATTGGGAAACTTCTGTATGATTCCAACGTAGCAGAAAAATGTTAATTTCCATTTGAGGATGATGAACTAAATACACACTATAGAATCTTCCCTCTTACTTCAGAATGACAAGGAAAGTACTTAGAGGAAAGCTATAACCATGCTTAAATTCAGTAGGTAGAAACTCAATAGCCTTATATACGTATATAATTCTTGGGAAGAGATATCATACAGAATGATATTGGTTAAGGAAATCAATACCTAAAGTGTATATCTAGTCCCATATATAATAATAATACTGAAACACATGAGTGGTACTTCTAAGAGTGCTTCAGATTTAACACTGGAAGGAATCCAAGGACAATTGACAGAGTAATTACATTTTTACCCTAGAGTCAGACTTGCAATCAAAAACTTTAGGGAGTCTAAAAGAAGACTTCAACTTAAAAAATTAGTGAAGGGTCAAGAAGCACCAAACATCTGAAAAAAATAAACATTATGAGAAAGAAATAATAACCATATGAAACATCTTATACCCAAGAAAACATTTAAAGAAAACAGATAAGATATAGAAAATAAGTAGAAGTAACATTTGAAGAGCTTTTAAAAGATATTTTATTAAAAAACTTATAGACCATAAAAATTAAAATTTGCCTAGTTAAAACAGAAAAAATCCCTCAGGGTGGTAACTGAAGAGCAGAATGGACACCTCAGAAGAAAACGATTCTTGACCTGGGAAACATAAGTAAGCAATTCTCCCCGAAATGCAGTACATGTGGTGATAAGAAGATGAGAAACATAAAAATAAAGGTAAGAGATATGAAGAAGACACATGGAGAAATTTCGACATCTGCCTAATAGGAGTTATAGAAATACTGAATGAGAGAATAGAGGACAAGCAATAACAATCATAAAGTAAACAATAGATGAGAAATTTCCAGAATTTATCTAAAACATAAATCCTCATTTAGACTTCAGAGCACTAAAACAGGTTATACTTCAAAGGAAATAGAATCTTATTGACATAAGACTTCTCGTCACCAACATTGGCAAGAAGAAAATTTAGGAGAAAAGTCTTTGTCACTTTGAATACACAGAGTTCTTACACATGACACCAAAAGAACAATTAATAATAAAACAATTTGATTAGTTGAACCTTATTAAAAATAAAATCTTTAATTCTTCAAAAGATATTTAAAAGATTGAAAAGACAAGTCACAGGCTGGGAGAAAATAATTGCACATCATGTATCCAATAGTAAACTTGTATCTAAGATACATAAAAAACTCTCATAACTTAATGTTTAAAATTGTTCTATGTTGATATGGACAGTAATTACATGAGTGTGTTCATTCTATGAAATTTATAAAATTGAACAATGTGACTTTTGTACTTTGTGGTACCTTTTTGTATGTATTAAGACTTCAAAAATAAGTTCAAAGTGTACTAAAACCCTACTCAAAAAATTAGAAAAATAATTTTAAGTAAGCTAAAAAATTAGGAGATGCTGAGAATATTTCAGTCTGAATGCATCCTGTCTCCTCTCCAATTTTAATTTCAAAGCGTTCTTCTCTCTTAAGTTGAGCAGCAGCTAAAATTACTAGTCCAGCAGATCCCTGGCAGAGCAAGTAAACCTTCAGGTACTGTAGGAATCCTCATAGCGTATGCTTTGCTTTCCAGTAACTGTGACCCAGGGTGAAGGGAGAGCTCTGCTCTCTATATGGTTTGTCTTTTGGTCTTCCAAAGACCTGAAAAGGAGTGTTGCTGGTGGCTTTTCCAGAAGCAGACCTTGAGATGAAGTTGAAGGGGCAAAATATTTATTAGGAATTAGTATCTTTGAAAGGAAGCAGAGAGTTAGTGATGTAAGAGAACAAGATGGAATAAAGGAAGAAGTTGAACTGTGATACAGGCCCCCCAAAATCTCAGCCAAGTTGGTAGGGAAGCGGGTAGCAAGTGTTGACTATCAGAGTATAGTAACAATAAAATGTCCTGATAATGTCTTTTTAGTTCATAGGAGAAAAAGTGAATTACAGAAACCACAATAAACACATTGAGTAAAGCACTCTCTACACCATCAGATCTGTAATTAAAAGCAAGAACTGCCTCATTCATTTTTGTATACTTATAACTGTGTTTGATGCTCAAATCATATGTGAATCAATGAAAATTTTAAATGAGCAGCAGAATATAATACAAATAAGAAACTTAAACTGCCCTCCCAGTAGAAGGCAATTATATATTGATCCATCCATTTTGACTGGTTAATCAGAAACAGCTTTTGAAACTGATGATGGCTTTGGAAAAGTTGGCTTCAGAAAGAGCCTAAAATGATACTAGTAAGTTCAGTTAAACCATCTCAGATAGGTACATCTCAGAGAGAGGTGATGAAGACTTACTTTTAAGCACTTGTTTCCTGACACCTATGGGAGTTCTATGACAGTTGGAACTATACTGTTGGCTGGAGTGGGTTGATTGACACAGGTTGGTACATAAATTATAAAAAGAAGCAAATGACACTAAGAGTTTGTGATGAGAGCAAACAGGATAGATAGCTATACAGAAAGCTTAATAAACAAACTGTGAGAAGGGGTTGGGAAATGAAATGGGATGGGGAAGAGAGACCAATAAGAGAAAATTAGGAGAATAGGTTAGTAATGAAAGAATAAGAAATATTAAATGAGTGTATTTCTTTTGGACACTCTTCTAAACTTTCCTTGGAGTTCTCTCACCTAAGACAATTGAGTAGCCTCTCAGAGAGTACCTTTTGAGAGAACAGAGGAGAATATAATTAAAGTCATTCTTTCCTCCTGATGCTACTTTGCTTTTTTTGTCTTCCTAGATTCCAAGATGGCGGACAGTACTAGATTTTGGGGTATTGTACCTACCATAATGCAGATAAGCAAAGACCCTACAAACTTCTACATAGGGAGAACACTGTGGCTCAGTTTAACTTTTCTTTATATTTCAGTCGTATATGTAGTACAATTCACCTGGTTTGATCTGGCTAAAGACTTCCAGTGCCATGGGAATATTTCCAAAGCCTGTCTAGCAGAGTGCTATGAGAATCACTTCATTAGGCCTGTTCTAGGAGTTTGGTATGTGATTGGCTTTGTCTTTCCCTTCATCTTTTTCGTGATGGAGTTTTTTGTCTCTCAGAGTGTGCGCAAGCAAACCAAGATGTTTAAAAAGCAATCTTTAGAAGAGAAATCCAGAAACACTGACAACAAAGAAGACCGTATAGAGAAAAAAGAAGATGAAATTTTTGACTTATCTCAGAAAAAGCCTCTGTTGGCAATGTATCTTGTCTACTTTCTTGTACAGTTGTCTGTACAGGTGATTTTCTTAGTTATTCTTATTCACTCTCACTTACCACTGGTTAAAAAACCCATTTGGTGTAGTACCCACATGTGTCAAGGACCTTACACATGTGTCATAATGGGGACACAGGAAAAGATGATGTCCATCATACTTCTAGCTACACTCTCAGTGCTTATCATGATTCTTTGTATTATGTTCTTCTTGTATACCATGAATGCATACCTAGTCACAGGACCTAATCTGTCTGAGAGATACGGAGGCTCTATAAAATCCTGACAATAGCCCAGATGATCATCACTGATTACAAAATACGGAATGGATGCAAAAAAGACCTATAGTGGTCTTATATTGAAGCAGTACATACTTTAATAAAAGAAAAATAAAACTTGGAAGTGTGACAAGCCTGCTTTCTTCTCATATGGTAATTACTTTATTTCTTAAAGAAAAAATTGGAATAGGTTTCAAAATATTTCAAAAGTGAGGAATTTGAGGGCATTTCACCCTACCAGTTTTGATATCTTATCACAAAGATATTTCATGGATTATTTTTTCCATTTAATTGATTAGGAACAGGATTAAGGTTAAGAGAATTTACATAATGAGAATTTTAGAGGGAGGGACAGAGTGGACAATTACAGATAACCAAATATTATTACTTCTTTAGTATATTAGTATAATAGTTATTACTACTTATAGTGTTCTTAATATCTTCTAGGCTTTCTTACTGAAGTAAATGCCAATGCAGATGTTTCAAAGAAGGTTAATACCAAATATTTTGTATAAGTAGAGAAGATAAATGAATAAGAAAAAAAGGAAATAGTATGTTTCTAAAGAAATGATTGAATTTCAGATAAGTATTAAGGACAAGGAAAAAAAAACCCAGAAGCAGCAATTACACTTATGTTCCTGAACTCTATTTCCCTTTGGCACTTTATATCATTATTACCAACTTCTAGCTTAGTTTCATCAAGCTGAACTAATATATGTAGAAGTGATTAAAATTTGAGAAGCAAATACTTCATAGAACAATTGAAGGTTCTACACTGGTAAAAGACTTAAATTGTAAATGCAGCCACAGCTGTTATTAGTGAGATGTGGATACATTTAGGGGCCAGAGGAGTTTCATATGAATCTTCAAAGAGCAAGGAAATTGGTTCCTTATGAATCAAGGTGGCTTATCACAAAAAGAAATAGCAACTTAGAAAGTGAGATTAAATGATATTGTATAAATATACATGTTTATAGAGTGAGACATTGACAAGCAATACTTGAATGGCAGCCTGAGAATCCCTTTTAATATACCTTGTTTTGAACTCCATCCAGAATCAATGAAGTGAATTGGCAGGATTAATTTCTAGTGATTGGTGTGCTCCTTCCTTAAGCTGCTCCTCTCATGCAAACTACAGATTATACTTTAGATGATCCCAGATGTCTGTAATGTGTGACAAAACAATGCAAGACACAGGCGAAATGATCTCCATGGCCAGTTTCAGAAATATCCAGATTATATCTTCTTAGTAAATTTAAATACCTATAGTGTTATGAATTTAGTATGTGTAGATAAATTATCTTCAGGTCTAATACCTAATTTTCTCCATCATCACTCACTCCTTACTATTATGTGATTATATTTCACTTGGATTTCAATAATAGCTGCGTAATGTTGACTGCCCCCATTACCTATACCTTTGCCACAGGTTTTCT